>NW_027305524.1:60000-78000 GCF_039555335.1 Amphiura filiformis | reverse complement strand
AGAAAACTCTTGCCAAAATTAATGTTTACTATGGGGATTTTAAATGAATCGAATGTAAATAAACCACAACCAGTTGTACAGGATCAATGCCATTGTTTGATTAGTGTATAGTCAATGTTACCCTGCATGCATGTGTCATGTGTGTGGCGTGTTTGTTTGTTTGTTTGTCTACTGTGTCAGGCCAGGATCACTGATACACACGGTACTGATACTGTCATACTATCACGGTGATCATATTGTTGAATGTTGTTGACTTTAAAATAATCATGATGCAGTCATGTCTACAGTAGAATTCACCACGACCTGTGAAGGACTTAAACCCCATTAAAAGCTGTTAAACCAAGATAACACTCATTGAAAACAGCTCAACTATGTTACATCAGATCTTCTCTGGTTAAATACACACTGCACTTGTTTCTGTTTTACCTGTGCAATGAGCAATGAGCTGGTATTATAGTTTCAGTTGGGTGTACGATTATAAAGCGAACGCAAGGTAACAATACTAGGTGCGCTTTTGTTTACGAAATGAGACAATAGTCTGCTTATTGTTAACCAGCGTTCTTGAAAATGATTTGCAGACTTAACACGGTTTAGAAATAATTTCTTCATATTTTTTGGTGTTATCTGTCGTTTACATATCCTTCCTAAAACACAAAAGTACCAATATTTCCAAATACCTAAATTAGCTAAAAATTTAGGACATGTTACAAAACTATATTTTCTAGAATTTCAGAGAATACTTTAAATATTGGCCGGTTATTTTTTACACAGTGACGTTAACTAGGCAATGGCCTATACTTCTAACATACACTATTTGTAGAGGTCACGCGTCAATGGTGTGCGCACTGTGTATTGTGTATAGGAAAACGGACAGTAACTAGAGTATGCATGGCCTACTACTAGTATATACTACTAAGTAAATCCGAACTGGTTTGCTGAAGGTCGAATTCCCTCGTATCAAGCATGATACCAGACAGTTTATAGCGCAGGCCACGCCGCGCAAGTTGTACAAATTAGCTCCCGGCGATACACTGCAGATCGCAGAATTGCATGGTTTACCACCACTCTGCCTAACTAAAGTCTGCACAAAAAGTACCTCAGCTGTTAATTGATCATGCCGGAGAAAGCCAGGCAGTGGCAGGAACATCAAGGTTGTCCGAATTTGCCCATATTTGGTGTAGTAGGGGTGTTTGATGAAACATTCTCACTGAAACTTTTTCAGGATTCTGACCCCCCTTGTTAAGGGTTTATAGCCCTTATTTGTTTTGGTACAATCTACCCCCTTAAAATGGATGAATTTTTCCTGAATTTAAGCCAATTTTGTATTCTCATTTTTTCACAAGTGGTTGAAGTTATTTAAGTAAATCAAGTATTTGTAGGAAACATCTACCCCGGGCATTACAAAGAACAATTGACATTCAACCAACCCCTATCATTTAGCTCTGGGGGGTGTCTAAACATACCCCCCTCAAAATGTCTTAAAAAATTGAATTTTTATTTGATGAATTCAAATGCAAATATAAAAAATATACATCAAAATTTTGAATTTTTGTTGGTGTCATTAGAGTGACCCAACATGTGGCTGTGGGAAACAAATTAGAATATCTTGGGGCGGTGTTGCTTTTTTTAGAAAATACAGTGTTTCTATATGGTATTTAAGCAATATTACAAAGCTGAAAATATTGTAATATTAACGAAATATGTGATTATTTCACCTACATACTTTATTTAGAGCTGGTTATTAAGTTGAGTAAGGTTAGTAATTAGAATATCTTGGGGCGGTGTTGCTTTTTTAAAAGAAAATACAGTGTTTCTATATGGTATTTAAGCAATATTACAAAGCTGAAAATACCGTAAAACCCCGTCTACAAGGATATACCTAAGAAACGCCCTCAATAAAATTGGTTGCTTGTTGTATTTGGAGTTTGAACAAATATATACTGGCACTGGGTGGCTATGCATTCCATCTAAGTATGTTGTAACACCAATCAATTGTATTGACATAATAACGACTGTTTCGTATATCAGGATCGTATAGCTCAATTGATAGAGCGTCAGACTTTGGAACTGAAGACATGCTGAAGAGAGCATGGTCCGGGCACCAGTTCCGTTTTTTCATTCTCGTTTAATTTTAACTTTTTGACATGTTCTTTTTATCTTTCTTCAAATCTACCTTTCTACTTTTAATTTTAGGTGTGTTTTTTTTGTGGTTTTTTTTTTATAGTTTTTTATAGTTTTTTTAGTAATTTTGTGGTTTTATAGAAACTAGTAAAAGCATTTATTCTAAATAATAGCGAAACCCACGGTTAGACAGATGTGTTGTAACTACTTGTCTGTCCTCGTCTTTGCAATAAAACCTATGTTGCACCTTTGTGCCATCCCAATTCTTGAGGAATGGTAGGTAGGGTGCGTTTTTGGCTTAAGCACGATTTTGTTTCTACTTGAAATGAAATCAAAATAAATATTGTTCTGTTGCCACAATTGCAGTTTTTTCAATAAAAAAAAATAGATGAGGAATAATAATTATTCCATATTTGAATCTATTGTCCCATCAAGAATAGAGTGTCTTCAAAAACTTCAATCAATTCATCTGACAAAGGAAACTATTCTGGTCATTCAATTTTGTTTCGCTTGCACCTGTTATATCACAGGCGTTGGTAGAGAAGGCACACTTCTCTTGTCTTCACCGAAGTAGTGATGTAAACACTAACATGATTAATTACCATAGCTAGCAATGGACATACACTATTTTTTGTTCCACTTGAACCCATACTATAGGCTATTCGCTGTCGATGTGACGTAATTAATCGGATTAACTACCATAGCAATTGATGAATACAATTTCGAATATATAGCCCTGCACTTCATCGTTCACGTGGCACCTATGCATTAAACCATAGTTGTCAAAGAAATGCTAATCACTCGCCATGTAAGATTAGTATTTATGAAAAGAGTGGTATTCAATCTATGTTTGGTGACATACGCGGGTGATTAGTGCAATCTGCTTGATGGTAGTTATTGCGATTATTACGTCACTTCGACAGCGAATTGTAGTATAGACGAATCCAACAAGCCAAGTGATGGTCAGAATTTATTCGGCCATTATACGCTGGTGAAGTTGCGTAATTAATCGGATTAATTACCATAGCAATAGGTGAAAACAATTTTGAACATATCGCGCTGCGCTACAAGCAGGTTACACTCATCACCTGTACTGTGTATGTCTGCAATCATAGATTGAATACAATACTGGTCTTTTCAAAGATCTTACAGGTGCAGCATGATATGGTTCAATGCAATGAAGAGGTACCGCCTGAACGTATCAGTGTATAACGCGGTATATTCAAAATTGTTTTCACCTATTGCTATGGTAGTTAATCCGATTATTACGTAACTTCGCCAGCGTATTGAAATAAAACAGGAGGATGTGAGTTCATAAGGGCAATGTCGGGGATTATAGGTCACAATCGATGTGGAGAGATGAGAGGTCCGACCAACAGCCATAGCGAATGGTTCATGTTCAACTAATTCCAGCGGACGGTCTGTGGCTAGTAAGGAATCGTCTTTGACCACATGCGCAGATCTGTCTCGTCAGGAAGATATTTAATATCCCGAATTTATAATAGGCCTATGCCTACCAGTTCCATCGTATAACCGATCTGCTAGAGAATTTTGTTACCATGTTTAATAAATTCGTATTTATCGTATAATAAAATGTAGCCAAATGTATATTATGTGTCACACGGTTTTCTGCTGAACCACTAGCAGGCTATGTTACCACATCTATGACAATGACAAAGGTGAATTTTGATGATTTTTACGATCGTCCGGATGAGCAAATCACTGAATGGGTCTTTAGTTCCCTCCTCTCCTTATCCTGCCAATATTATATGAATCAAAGAAAAATAAAGAAAAAATAAAATTAAACAAGAAAAAAAGACAAAGAAAAGAAACAATAAAAGAAAAACAATAGAATAAATTAAACTAAATATGAAAAAAAATGATCACGAAAGGAGTCTTTAGAAAATGCAAGAAAATATAAATGAAAAGTTTGAACAATATTTTGTTTATAAAAGTTTGTGTGACCGTGATGAGGCTCGAACTCACCATCTTCCGATCTAAAGAACCAAAGTCTTATGCCTTGCCAAGTGAGCTATGCTCGTGAGATGCGAAATAAAGATAAAATAATACATTGTATACCTGCTTGTGTCGGTAAATGATTTGCTCAAATTCCATAATGATATAATATTGTGGAGGGCGCTAGCGTGAAATATGCTATCATCACAGTCGCTTCTATTCCTTATAGACGGGTTTCTACGGTATTGTAATATTAACGAAATACGTGATAATTTCAACTAAATACTTTATTTAGAACTGGTTATTAAGTTGAGTAAGGTTTTAAACTTTAATAACATGGATAACAAAAGCAAAATGTTACTAAAATTTAAGTGTTTCTAGATTTTTTTCGATCTAAAATGAGAAAAACCTAAAATACTGATCAAACACTCAGGAATTTTAAAGAACAGTTTGATTAAACAAACCGTTTATGAACAGATTCAAACAAAAGTACGAAATAAACAATTATTTGGTAACATAAGTAAGAAATAAACAATTATTTGGTAAGCAGCACTCCCTTAAGATTTAAATCATGATCATACAACATTACTTAGCATCAACATATAAATATGAGTTATTATAGACCTAGCAATTCAGTTATTTATTAGTGCATAATCATGATGACACTTTGCATGTTACTGTTCTTTTCGACGCCTATAATAAATTTGTACTACATGGTGTCGCAGAATGTTTTATACCGTGTTTGAACAAAATATCAAAAATATGTAGTCAACACTGTATCTAATTTTAATATGTGCAATACAATGACACATAATGTCTCCTACTTATTCTGTAACTTCTATTAAAAACGTCCAATTTCTAAAATCTAAAATTCCTAAGAAAGCTAAATATATGTTAATTTTAGAATTTAAAAAATACAACCGATAGTAATGCCCTTCATACCTAAATAAATACAACTGTCCTGGTATAAATAATTTTGGGACACCCTGTAGTTGAGGACAGGCAAGTGTCAAAATGATATTCTAGCTTAAGAAGTTGTATGGAACTGAAAGTGCAATGTTTACAGGGTGTCCCAAAACAAAAGAGGCCCCTCATTGCGCCCTCTTTTTCTCCTATTTCTGAAAAGTTGATTGAATACTTGTATATTTTGGTATGTAAAGAAACCTTTAATCGTTAGCTTTAATAAACCAAAACAATTATTTCAATCGGCTCACAACTTTTGAAGATATGCTCTTTTGAATAAAAGTACCTGTTTTTCACTCTGTCCACGGATAGCAAACAGTGGTTGGGATGGCTCATGCTGTGGAGTGGCCTGCACGATCACCAGACCTCACACCACTTGATTTGTTTCCTTTGTGGCAAAATCCAAGATCTTTGCAAACGTATTACTGAATGCATTCGCAATTGATGCAATGAGAACCAAGGCTGAAACCTGTATTCGCCTAGGAGGCAACCAGGTAGAGGGCAGAGCAGCACAGTAAACTCACTTCAGAAGAACCAAAGACAAACTAAACAGCCTTTTAGGGCTACCTTTTATCCTAAGAAGAGAAATGTTGTAAAGAAAAAAAAAAACCGAAAAAAAACCCAACAAAGTAAGAAACATAATAAAACAAACAAGATTCTTGGATTTTACTCTCAATCGTCCATTGATATTTGTGATCCTGATAATCATGATAATATAGAACAACTCATCCCAACTTACCCAATATTTTATTGAAAAGTATACCATTTTCTAACTCAAATATTTCAAGCACAATCTAAGTATTCGAGCCAGAATAGATACTTTGATTCAATCATATACATCAAACATGTTTTACTTCTCAAGTATTTATGATGTCTTGCTGTAATGTTATTTCCAGTTCAAAGATGAATTCAAAGGTCACTTTATGACTGTGCAAGTTATCTAGGTTATTTTATTCTCAGGAACAAATAACATAACATGTCTGATATCATGATGTTCCAAGAAGTTTGCTTTTTAATAAACAAAATATGGATTGGTACCAATCGTTTTGATACAGCCTGTATATCTCGCATGTAAATGTAGGCCTATGAATTACATTCCAGACAGATGTCCAAAAATACATTTCTAAAATTTGATTTGTTGTCACTGTGTTTGAGCCCCATACCCTTACAGATGTCCAGAAAAAGAAATTATAAGATTTCACCTCAGATAACCTTTGACCTGACCCCTGCAATGTGTTCCAAAATATTTCCTTGGTCATTAAGTTTGTTGTCACAGAGTTTGAGTCCCGTACCCCTTACAAATGTACAGAAAATGCATTTCTAAAATTGACCTCTGCATGACCTTTGACCTGACCCTGTAAAATGTTCCCTGGTCATGAGATTTGTTGTCACCGAGTTTGAGCCCCATACCCCTTACGGATGTCGAGATAATGCAATTGAAATATTTTACCCCCTTAATGACCAATTCTTTGTACAACTTTTAGACATTGGCTAAAGCCGATGCAGGTATGCAAGTCACGTCATTGTGTTATGTAATTTGTGGAAGAAGAAGCATTTTTAGTGAAAATCACATTTTGGCCATAATGACCTTTGGATGACCTTTGCCCCCGAGTTGGTCATGTAACATTTGTGCCCCCACCCATTGGTCCTTGTGACCAAATATGGTTACAGGGTCCTAAAGCATATGGCTACGATGGCTCGTTACAAGTTTGACAGAAGAAAGAAAGAAGAACTGACAAAAAACAGTACAATCGCAAATTGGAAATTTGCGATTGTAATTGAACAAAATCCTGGTTTGATTTAGTGAATATTTTAGTATTTATAAGGCAGTTGCAGTTCAAGCAGCATAGCATGAAATTGACGATCATAAAAGACCATATCTGCCCCAGCTACTAGAAAGGCCTACTGGAACTACATCCTATGGCTAAGATTCTTGGGCACTTGCAGTATAGTGTTTCTAGAATAATTATTTGTGAATGTAAACTGTGATCCAATTTATTTGAAATGATTAACTTACTCCTTTATAAACTCTTGTGATTTATGTTAGTTATCAGCTATTATCACAGTAGCCAACTAATATCTTACTCGTAACATTGAGGGCTTTTAGGCATAATTTTTATTAATATATAAAAACAATATATATGATATACCTTAACAAAAGCATAGGCCTAAACAGTAGGCCTACATAATGGACCTACATTTAAATTGCAATTTTGTTCATCATGGTTTATCACAAGGTAGTCTTGTATTCAGTATTTCTGTTTTGCATTTTACTCAGATAGCTATATATGAATTGTTTTGTATTAAGAAACACTTCTGCAGACTTGACATGATTCTGTTTAGAAAAATCTAAAACAATGTCACCATATGAAAACATTTAAAGCATTTTAAGACTTAAAAAATAGAATTGTCACATTCAGTTTCCTCCAATTTTTAGACTTACAATATCATTTTCAAGAAATTTATTAGGCGAAAATACAGTATAGAAACACCAATTTTATGCAAATTCGTTACACCGCCCCAATCTACCATTTATTGTTTGGAGTAGACCAATATAGCCTCAAAATGTTGACATTAAAAAAATCAATATTTAAGATGTATATTTTCATAAAAGGGCTTTAAAAATTACCCTTTTTTTACATTTTTTAAAAATGCTAAAGAGGGGTAACATTGATGACCCCCTCCTGAAAACCCAAGACCCCAATCATTGCAATTTCAAGTTCTATATTACAAATAAAGTATGCTCTTGACAAATATTTCAAAATAAAATCCAATCGAGAAGTTGCTGATAGAAAAAAAACTTCATAAACTTTGCCATTTTTCAACTGTTTTCACAGCAATTTTCCTGTGTCAAAAGCCCCAAATTAGGGGGTCCCCATATCTCCCTACCCAGGGGGGGGCAGGTGGGTCTAGTCTGGCATGTGAAAATATGTCATCCAGTACATCAATCTTACAAAGTATGAACCGATTTGGCCAACCTTCATGTTCCCAGATTTTGTCATATCACCTGGATCTCTCTGGCATGGACAATTAAAGATACGCTTATAGCTTCAGAACTAATAATTGTTTCCACAATATTTTTACATAGAAAGAAGGACGATTTATTTACGCGCATTTTGATATCCCATTTGTCAAATATCGTTCAATATTAACAACACAGTAGTGCATTTAAAGAAAAATCCACGAATTTAAAAGTTGCAGTTTACAGCGACCAGTGGTTATTACGCAAGCATTGTGGCACGTAAAACCATCCATTTATCTTCGCGCTGACTTCAAATCAATACAAATAGCTGCAACTTTTAAATTCGGGGTATGTTCATTAAAAACACTGCTGTGTTGTTAATATTGAACGAAATTTGGACAAATGGGGTATCAAAATGCGCGTAAATAAATCATCCTTCTTTGATGTTAAAATATTGTTAACACAATAATTAGTTCTGACGCTACAGGCTTATTTATAACAGCTGAGTTACTTTTTGTGCAGACTTTATATAGTTATGTACAATACTGTATGAGTTTCTTATGAGTGCATGTCCATCTTAATAATAAGTTCGTACTTTTCATAAACTACTTTTTGTATCATAACTTTCGTGACCGAGGATATCTTGCAACTACGTGAAGCTCGTCTGGCAAATTCTTAATGAATAAATTCGCTTCACGTAATGAGTAAGTCTTACTTGATTGGTCAGTTTTACCTCCGAGTAATGAAAAACTCTAACATGATTGGTCAATTTGGCTCCACGGAGCAAAAAGTCAGCTACGCGTAGCAGCTCCACGTTGTGGCGGTTGCAGCCTACCATATCAGTATCCCATATGATATTTCTATTGCAAGAAAATTTTATTTGTTGTTATTAATTAATTATATAAAGGAATGCATGTAAAATCCAGGTGCTCTATCTATAAATACAATTGACACACTATCACTCTCTTTATCTACGTCAATAATAGAATATCGATTTCAATCGAATTGAATACATTGCTCCATTTTGAGTTTGTAGTTCACTACTAAGCGATCTAAGCGATCGATTGCTAGCCAATCAGATAGAACTCCTTTTCTTGCGTTCGGTGAAATACCACTCGCCCGTCGCTCACCAACGGAGTATTAAATTTATATTTATCGTATAGGGCGTCGACACTGTGTGGCAGTCTGCTTGAATGTAATAGAACTCACACAACATATGGGGATAATGCCTTCTGCAATTCTGTGCCAGCTCTCTGGAACCAATTACCTGTAAAACTTCGTACTTCACCTAGTCTGGCCACTTTTAAATCTAATCTGAAAACCCATTTGTTTTCAAACTAAGTTTTTTTTTATTTTTAATTAAGTTGTACATTTTATTGTAGCCTAAGATGTAGTGTAAGTTGTACTTTTAAGATCATTGTAAAGCGCTTTGTTCATACTTATGCTAAGGCGCTATATAAATTCCGTTTATTGTATTGTATTGTATTGTATTTGCTTCAATTTGGATATCTGTGTTTTTAATTGTATTATATGAATTGTTATGCACATTGTATTTTATGGCACATGACTCCTGTAATGAAGGGTAACCCTGTATAAATATGGTTTTATTAGATAAATAATAAATAAATATGTACCTGTCTATCAAATCCGTCAACGAGATACCATATCATTCATAATCACAGCAGAAATTCAAGTCTACTCATGGTGCTTAGCGCTAGATCAAATATTGGTAAACTTTATAAATCTAATGATATGTACTTATAGTGTATGTAGCTGGGATGAAAAGCCGACCATGATATGATAAATTTGACATTTCGTATTGGAGTTATACGAGGAATGTCCTTCTGATATCAATTTTTTTTAATTCGCGAGAATACAAATTTTATGGCAAATTATTAAAAATGTTTTTAAAAAAAAATATTTAACAGTCCTCGAAGTAAAGTTTATAAATCTAATGATATGTATTTAAAGTGTTTGTATGTAGCTGGGAGGAAAAGCCAATCATCATATGATAATTTTAACCTTTCGTATTGAAGATATACATTAAATTTCATAACAGACCTAAAAATGTTAGGTCTTCTATGTTAGGTATTCTATGATGGTCGGCCTTTCCTCTCAGCTATACACACTTTAAGTACATATCGTTATATTTGCTTCCAGGACTGTTAAATATCAAAAATTATTTCCCATAAAATTGGCATTATTGCGAATTTCAAACAATTATTTGATATCATCAGGACATTCCTGGTATTCAGAATGCCATTTGGTATGTCTGATGTGCTCTCCGGCCTGGGCAAAGGTGGGTGAACGAGCCCTTAACTGAATTTGTTGGAAGGATTGTATGGTTAAATTGTTTTTAAACAGTTTAAAATTAAAAATAGTGAAAAATATCTGTTATGTGTATTGGAATAAAGTTTTGAAAGTTTCGAGCATCTCAAGCTTATTTTGACTGAGGGAGGTCGAGGGAAAAAGTATGAGATTAATTAATATCCTTTCAATTCTTCAGGTACTTTCCTAAAGTGTATTCTGTGAAACGTACCCTTTGAAAGATAAAACTGTGGTCGACGAAATATATTTGGTTGAATGAAAATGGGTTTATGTACGTAAATCAGTCTACTATATAGACCCAGCATTAAAAGGCTGCAACATTTCTTAGGCGAAGCGTCCAAACAAACCCCTTTTATGAAAGGGACATCTCTTTGGAGAAATCCCTTATATTTTTAGAGGAATCCTCAAAATTTGTGTTTGTTGATATGGGTATGGGTGGTAGCTGGAAGACCTCGAATCCCTTAGCTTCACATTCAGTTCAAGTTTTACGACATAATAACCACTTGAGATGGCCAGATACCCCAATCTATTGTTATCAAGTGGCTGTAAAACCAGCTCCCCGGGAGCAGTGCTATTGGTCGTGACCACGAGGGCCTTTCTGTGTTTGCAATCGATAATGGGCTATTTTTAGCGCGTGTATGAAATAGTTAAACAAACTATCCAAAAAAATGGAATTTTGGGTGTTTTCATTATCATTAATGAAATCTACATGAAAAATAGCCTTAGTATTACCTGTGATTGTGTATGACGCTATAGATAAACATGCTATTTAAAAAGACACCCTGTTCTGTTGGAATCGTCATGTTAGATTTTTTTAAAGCGTGTTACACTGTCAATCACAATATACATTTGTACTTCAGTTAAAGAATCTTAATGTACGTGAACGCAAATAATCTAATGGTACTTTTGGTGTTCCACAAGGCTCAATTTTTGGACCAGTATTATTTATTGCTTAAGTATGTTCAAGTGTGTAACACAATCTTTGTTTATAATAAGATATATAATGATCTAAAAAGTGTCACGTGGATAATTGGTTGATCAGAAATAAACTTAGTCTTAAAGCCATAATGTGTGATTTGCTCCACAGCGACGCCCCCAATTTTCTCGAAGATCTACTTTTTGCATGATTGTAATGCCCAATACTGTACTACAATACTACGTGAATGACGAAGTCTTTTAAGAAAAGTGCTTTAATTACAGTAAAATTTAAGTTTTTTTCCGGACATCTCCCGTTTTATTCAGAGTTCACCTCGTCTCGTGAAGTATAAATTGTGTGCATATCGATATTCGTCGTACGTCTTAAAATATACACCCCATCTGAGTGATTGTCCATGCAATGATACATATAATACGATCGGCGAGCTATTATACGCATTGTATGCGCTGGAATGAAATAGCAATTTTCTTAGTTTTAGTAATTTGGCTCGAAATTAAAAAGGAACAATGTGATAAGTGCACTGAAAACTAACATTTAAATATGAATCTGCAAATTATTGCTTTAAGACATGAGAGTTTTAAGTATATAAAACCAAAACTTTGCTTGTCGGTGTTAAAGGAGTACATCCACCCTGTTTTGGAATATGCCGCCCACTTTGTAGACTATGCCATAGTCGAATTTTGATAAATAAAAATATGTTATTATTAATCATGATGAACACATCCCGTTGGAACTCAAAATTATACTGATGTGTATTATAATTAATAGTAAAATGGTCATAAAGAGTTTATATAATAATAGTGACAGTAAAAGTAGAGTATACTTATATTATTGAATGCATCAAGTTGATTTAAATTAAATCTAATCAACTGGACTTACTATTTATTGACTGGCGACGTTTCACATCCTATCCTGGATGCTTCCTCAAGCCGTCTGATTTTTCGGCGATTGGTCAGTGACCCGTGACGGGGTCACAGAACTGAGACGGCTTGAGGAAGCATCCAGGATAGGATGTGAAACGTCGCCAGTCAATAAATAGTAAGTCCAGTTGACTAGATTTAATTTAAATCAACTTGATATTTTATTTACCTGGATGACTGAGAATATACACAAATATATTATTGAATGCAACATATCTTGCATAATGGCTCACTAAATACTGAACAATTCTGATTCTGGAAACTACCAGTTTATTGATCGCGCAAGCCCGAGTAAAAAATCCTTGGGAAGCTAACAAACAGAGGGAGTACGTTGACTGAAAAGATCAGATGTGAATTGTACACAAATTAATACAAATCTGAGTTTTATGCTTAAATGTAATAGCCAGAGTATGCAAAATGGGCAAGTGGACTACGGAGAAGTCTATCCACTTTGCCACACATGTGTTATTAGCAGCCAGGTGGTCCAGCTTGAAATAATTCAGAGACATATTTGCAAATACCTCCTTTGTAGAAATATACTAGTTTAAGCTACCTTAGCAGATTCCTTAACTCCAAATTTTATCTGAAAGGAGACAAAACATCTGCAAAGCACGTCTGTGAAGTTCTAATCCTGGCTCTCATCTATTGAGTATTGGTCTCACATGACCATCAAGTCCAGTCAAGTGCAATTCTTTAATCTATTCATAATCTATTTCATGTTTTTTAATATTTGAGTGTTTTTAAATGTTGTATGAAGCTCACTTAATGTAATGTTATGTAATTCAGCCGTTGGACTGCTACGTGATTTTGAATGATGATGGTGTGAGCCGTCGTATCCGACAGATCTCCTTTCTCTCAAAGCTGGTTGAGGGTTCGATGTTTTCTGCGGTGGCTGACCAATCCTAGGCGGGAACGGCAGTGTCGTTGACAGTCAGGGCAGACATAATCAGTATTGCTTAGTGGAATTTGGCTTTGTGTAGCATGGCGGGCTGGGCGGGCTGAGCGGGCTTCCTGGAGCGTCTTGATACGTTGCTGCTCGAATTTACATGAAGCATAATGGTAAAGATATTATTGTAAATATCATCTATTCTAAACTTGGAAGGGTGAAGTTCGGTAAGCACCTTTAGGCAGGTCCATCCGATGAAATTCACATTCGCCTACTAAGACCCAGTAGCAAGAGCCTCGGGGCCCATGGACAGGAACAGTGCGGGGCTCTTTTATCATCTCCTTTATCAGCCCTATCCCTAGCCCATAGAGTCCTAAGACCATCTTGGTGCCCCTGAACTCTCGGGCCCATGGACTTCGTTCACCCTGTCCATCCGCTTTCTACGCCCCTGCCAAGACCATACTGTACTTGTCATGTATGTTACTTTGGATGAAATATGTAAAATAAGCCCACGGGCCACCTCAATTGTCCCTGAAATCCAAGATGGCGGCCAAAATCTGAAAGTCCCATTTTACCGTCAAATTATAGGTATCGGTTAACATTATGTACACAACACAATAGGTAATACACTAAACCGACTCACCATGTGACCCAAAAATGTGATCTTTGAAAAAAATGATGAAATAACACAATGAGTTCATGTATCATTTATGGTCATAATATCAACTTTTAGACCTTCAAAGGTGCTTGTATGTTCATTGAAGCATGGTGATCAAAATAGGGGTCACTATAACTGTGCACTTGTGTCCAAGATGGGACTAAATTTCCAAACGAGTCATTCCATGCTTATTTAAAACCCACTGAGTGTACAACAAACCTCTTGGATTTTGTTCTACCCAGGTGGTGAACGCCGTGCATTCTCTAAATTCAGTAAATTATATGTTAATAAATAATATTTACACAAGCTAAAACCGTTGGGGTTCGATAATGACCCCACAAAACCACAAGTAAAATTTGATTATTACTGGGTGAGAGTCGCTGTGACAGTTTTAAATTCGCCGTATTGGTTAGGCTCCGATCACTCGTGTGCAACTTGAATGGCGCGTGATCACGGCAGCTGCGAAATTCAGTCACGATTTACTTCCGTGTTCAGATTGTGTGGAAAGTGCCATACGACTGAGCAGTTTTGCCGTCTCTCTATCATGTCATCGCATGTCATCCGCCGCCTGGTTCTACCACTGGTCATCATGGTCATGGGTACTATTTGTCATGTTTGTGCTCCCCAAAAATTTAAAATTAAATTCCCTCTGGCCACGGTACTTATTAATTGGATCAAGTTTGTTGTTGTTTCTAACTTTCTGTTTGATAGTTTATGAATAAAACAGAAAATATTGTCAAAAAATGATCAAGTTGTCATAGCAAATAGAAATACCAAAATTGGTGTGTGAAGAAAGCAGAAGTTTTGTGTTGATTTTGCATGACCAAGGTAAAATCAGTATATATTTTAGGAACTTTCTTTCTAAATTGAAAATTGGGCAAATTCGCTGGTCCTCTTACCATGCACATTGACCTTATTAGAGTATAAAGTGCAGGGGACAATAAAATACTCAGTAAACATGGTAAATGTGTCAGTGTGTGGTCATCATGTCATAGTGCTTTTCAAGCAGGGTCAAGGTTATCTAGCAGCGATCTTGCTATAGGTTAATGAAAATGTTTTGATGTCATTACACATCTATTCCAGAAAACTTACACATGAAAATTAATTGGCAGTTGGTGGGAGATAGAGAATAATTGGCAGGACAATTGGTTCTACATTTAGGAGTTTCACATGATAATAATAATATGTTAGGATAGAAGAGGGTGTATGTTATGCCCTTAATCAAAAGTCTGGTATCAAAAGCTATTTGCACACATGATAAACAATTACCGTCTTTTGGATAAGTTGATTAACTTCATATATTTTTGTCTATAATATTATGATGATATACAGAAAAATCAGAAATCAGTAAAATGTAGCTTTGGTGCAGATGTAAAAATCAGAAATCAGTAAAATGTAGCTTTGGTGCAGATATAACGAATTATGTTCCTACGTATATCACTAGTCTTTAACCATGCTATAAACAAAATTAATACAATAGCATTGGGTTTCAGTATGTGTAGGCCTATAATATATTTGTTGTTTATATATTCCAAAAATAATTATTCTCGATATAGTGTTTAACATTCTGTGTGTTTAAATTTTCAAAGCAGATTGTTATGAATTAATCTATACTAAAAGATGCGAATGTTGTTTGCTTTTACAAATTTCATTTGTGCAATCACAATTATACTATATATAGACAGTTTTGACGTAAGTATAGTGTGAGAGAGAATACAAAACAGAGTGTAACATAAACTATTGGGCAAAATCGCCAATTAATTAGCTTCCGAAATTCTTGAGGATGTAGAAGGGATCACATTTGGTACTAAATGTTTGGAATCTATTCCATCTTTTTTCAAATTTATGTAACAACGTAAAGACTGATGTTGAAAGAATAGCAACAAATGGAACTTGGCTCAAAATGTTCAAACAACCACAATCTTTACACTTAAAAATTATTTTTACTGTATATTTATATTTAAAAAAAGAAAATGGTTGTTACTCAAAGTAATCTACTTTTTGTTATATAATCTTCACATGAAATCATTCCTGTCCCGGTACATCCCTTTTTAAAGGGTTTTTTATTAACGAAAATTTCGCGACTTTGAACTAAAGTTGAGCTAAATTGGTCAACAACAGGTCACTTTATAAAGTACAATACCCAACTCAATCAGCTATGGCATTCTTATAAAGGCAGTGGGATCATTAAGTGCGTAATTATAGAGGGCCAGGGGATTCACTCTCTCATTTCAAAACAATATAATTATGAAGAAATCAAAGAGCCCTTGGAGTAAAAATTGTAGTGATTGATAGACACAATTCAATCAATTTTGACCGCCGTATTGAAGATATAAAGATTTCCATAAAAGAACTGGAGGGGGGAGATATATCTTAAATAAGAATGGTTAACATTTTCAAATGAATACAAAATGTGACGGCCCGTATGCTTATTTTACTTCTTTCATCCAAAGTAATATAACATACATGTCCAGTATGGTCTTGGTAGGAATTTTTTTCTGGGATGCTTTCTTGGTGGTGGTGGTGGTGGGGGGTGAGGGGCTTCACAATAAACATTTGGGGGCGAAGACAAAAAATCCCGGTTGCATCATTTTGACCCAGTATTGTCGGCGTTTTTTTCTTCTTATTTTAGAGAAACTGTATTTGTAATGTCTTCGAGCTTTTAAGAAATGGCTTTATTGGGATAATGTGCGCACGTAGTGGGAAGAAATGTCGTATTACACTATTTTGGCCCGTGATCAGGGTAAATTCTTGTGGAAAACGGGCTCCATTGGCTTCTCAATTTTTTATTTCATTTTCTGTCGGGGGCACTTTCCTCGTTCATTTTCCGTCAGCTGGCACTCTATCCCCCTTCCGGCTACGCTACTGATTTTAATACAGAGTCACAAAGTCGTCCAATTCGTCTGGTTGAACACCTTCAGGTAATAAGTGTCTTGAGTACCTATGATATAGGAAAATAATTATGTCTTTATAATTATTTATATATAAATGATAAATAAAATAGAATAGAAAAATTTAAATAAAAATACGACTTTTTAAATAAAACTTAATTATTTATATTACTAGTTCTCGCAATGGAAAATGGCTAATTTGTTTCCTACCTGGTTATGTTTATAGTTATGTTTAAACACTTACTAACAAAAAGGTAAGTTGTCTGTTAAAAGATGCGGATATGAATTTTAAATTAATATAACAGAACAAAAGAATAATTCATTATAGGCCTAATATAAAAGAAAAGGTTAAATTTTAATGTGACATATATTTATATGTTCTTTTCCTTATATGAAAAGCCATTTGCAAAAGGTGTCCTATTGATGTTTTATTTTATGTTACACTATATCCTACCTCTTATTCAAAAATAATGCTTACCCTAACTCATCAAGGCATTTCAGTCGGCTCAGTCTTATCAGCTCATGGAATGACCGCCTGTCTAGGTGTACTCTATATAGACGCAACCTCTTGATATTCCTTGCTTGCTGCATTCCCTGCATGAATATCACTATACAATCCTCAGGAATCAAATCATTGCAAGATGAGTGTAGTGCGAGCCAATTCAAGTGAGTGCATGATATCAATGCTAAGCCACCGTGTTTCACTAAGTCACCTGGATATAGACTGCCATGGACACGCAGTTCCTGTAGACGTGTGAGTTTGCTATGTATTGAGTGTAGTAACTCATTGTGCTTACTCTTACTCAGGTTATTCACACTGGTAGACAGCTCGGTCAAATTGTGAGGTAGAGTATCCATAAGGTGTGAAGCTACTGCATCACTCATCACATTACCCATAATATCCAATACTGTCAGCTGTAATGGTAACTTCTGTGCCAATAATTCCATATCATGTGATGGTGCTTTCATGTTCCTCAAATACAACACCCGCAATGCTTTACATTGGCTGAGATTGTTAGCAAGGATTGGAATACTTTTTCCTACCTCAGCTTTATTGTGTGAGATATCAAGTACACGCAGTAGTGGCATCTTGTGCAGGGATGACATAAGTTTTGTGATTTGTTGCTGTATGGAGGCAGTTGATCTTGCATTCATCGTCAACAGTGACTGCATATCACCTTCTTCTATTGATTCTAATAAGTAATCGAAATAACTACCAAGTTTGAAGTAATTTATATTTAGTCTTTTTAATTTGATGTTCTTGAAGCTGTGTATAATAGGTTCAATGTTTGTTTCTGATGAAGACGGCAATCCATCATATGCCTGGATGCATGGAATATATGCAGCTAGGTATGCAGGAGAAACCTCACGAATCCAC
>NW_027305524.1:0-55000 GCF_039555335.1 Amphiura filiformis | reverse complement strand
CACACCACGTACCGTGTTGCGAAGGTGGAGGAGACTAAAGCTGTATTGACGAACACGCATGCGTTAAAAAATATGTAGCCTAGGTCGAACATTAGCATGACGTAGTTTCCGGCATTGTTCCTATGCACTTTCACCTGTTAGAACCTTGTAATTTTTAGCTCACTAGATAACATGCGCATTTTCATAGCGTGAAATATTGGCGTGTTTCGGGGCTTCTGAAAATGGGTCACATGTTTATTTCTGCAATAGCTACACACCTGATAGAGAGGCTTTGTTCGTCTGTAGCGATTCCTCTTGCTTCATTTGAAGAATAATATCTTTCCCGATAGGGTGCACGGTATCCTTATCAATATGCACTTGGGTGTAGGGGGTGATATTTGTCTTAATCTGAAATTAATAACCGACACAAAATGAAATAGAAATGTCATTGCAATTGCAGTGATACATAAAATGTCAAATCTCTCAAATAGATCAATTTCATGGCAATGCAATAATAGACCAACGGTTTACTTGTGCACTTGCGCGTTATTTCAAAGGACACATTATTTGCAAGGCTGATATAAGATCACATTCCTCACAAAATACCAACCAAAATTATTGATTCAAACCCCAGAAAACTGCTTTAATTATAGGTCCCGGCGTATGAATCTTTATACATAGACATACTTACGCCCAAAGCCGACGTAAGTTTCGGTGTTAGAAGCAATTGGCGACCTTGAAACTTACGAATGTTAGAATATTTGCAGTACGTTATCAAAAATGTTTTTGAATGATATAAAAACGTTTTATACCCTTTATACGCCCTTTATATAACACGACATTTAAACGTTTTCTAACCCTTTGCGAATAATGTCGAAAACGTTCTGTGTTTGCTGGGTTAGTTATGTTTGGTTTGGGAGTTAAAATGTCCAAAACATTCACTCTGTTTCCAACGATACAGATCTTTCAGAGATAGCCTGTATATGCAATGCAGACGAACGGCGTAAGTATAGTGCAGGGCAATACATTCAGAAATAGTGTAAACCCATTGTTATGGTAATTAATTTAGTTACATCACTACTTCTACGGCGAATTACGTCAGACGTACCTCTATCAACTTGTTGCGCAATTCATCTGCTGATTGCTGTGTGAAATACTGACGTCCTAAACTTTCAAGTCCGTCTACGAGATCTGTGATGTCTTTCCAAAATGCGTTAAATGTCATATCATCAAGTTGAAGCTTGTTTCTTACCTCGAAATGAGCAAGCATATTCCGAATATAAAAAACCTGTAAAGGTATAACATAACTCAAAATTTCAGTTATTTCGCGCCAAAAATGCGTTAAACGTCTGGTCATTAGGCTGTAATTTCTTTTTTACCTCCAAATGAGGTAAGATATTTCGAATATGGAATACCTGTAAGGAATAACAAATATTTCAACTAGGTACAATCCGTGTATGATGCACAGTTCTCAAAATAATCAGAGGGTGTCTGACTATATATTGTCCCTTCCTTTCTTTCATCCTTTCTTTCTTTTATTCTTTTCTTTCCTTTCTTTCTTTCATAATCTTTCTTTCTTTCTCTCTCCCTCACTCTTTCTTTCTTTCTTTCTTTCTTTCTTTCTTTCTTTCTTTCTTTCTTTCTTTCTTTCTTTCTTTCTTTCTTTCTTTCTTTTTTTCTTTCTTTCTTTCCTTCCTTCCTTCAGTGGCGTAACTAGACATTTTCAGGGGGGGGGGGCAAGAGGGGCAAACATAATAAATGAGGGGGCAGGAATCCAGCACCTTTTGGCGACAAAAGAAGTGTATGGGAAAATGTTTGGCATATTGAAGCTAAACTGGTGACATATGGTAAAAAAGTGGAATAAATGCGCGCGAAGCGCGCAAAAATTTGTGTTTTTAAGGTTAAAATGACCAGATATGAGGTTAATTAATAACTCTCAGAAGTAGGCCTACTTTAACTTTTTTCATTTGGAGGGGGCAAACAGGGGCAAGGAGTTCAAAATGGGGGCTCCAGCCCCCTGCCCCCCCCCGCTCGTTACGCCACTGCCTTCCTTCTTTCTTTCTTTCTTTCTTTCTTTCTTTCCACATGCCCAAATAGGTAGCAGCATGAGTTTGTCTGACATTTCATTTTACTTGTACCAAAGAATATTTCATTTGTATACAATGACGCGAAATCACAATTATGTTGAATTTATACAATTTTTACCTTCATTATTTGTTCAAATACAGATTGATCGCCACCGTGAAATCCCTTGAATTTACTCATAATCATGAGTAATGAAGCTGCATCAAAATCCGCCAAGTTTGAGAAAGTCTTCTTGGCTGGTATCCGAAGCACAAACAATTTGATGACTTCCAAAGGATCTTTGTTGAATAACGTTGGATTGACATTAGTCCATTGCAGAGATCCATACGATGGGTAAACCTGAGCTTCGATGTCTGCCACCCAGTCAATGCATCCCTGACACGCTTTGTTTTTGATGGAGGGTTTCTTGTTTTGTGGACATTGGTTAGGACTGACACAGGGCTGAATAGTTTGTTTTGTATGATCATGCCAAATATCAATTGCATGTTGAAGACTTGGAAGTACATCCTCCAATATGGTTTGTATTGCAGCAATGCATGTCATAAAATTGTTATATGATTTCGGACCCATTTTTATCCTGCATACGAATACTATCTATAGAAAAAAAGTGCAGAAGTGAAAGATTATTGACCTGGCTGTTACCTATTTTACTAATTTATTTAAGGTGATACAGAATTTAAAAAAAATGGCTATGTTTCGGGGAAATTCCGCTGCCCTTTCATTGTCCCCATGTCAGTCTAAACGCAGGACAACCGATTGTTATTGTTCTGCAAGGCTCACTCAGTCATTTAATAAGGCAATACAAACGATCGAATTTGGTATTCAAATGAACAAAATTTTGAGTTACACCTTTTCAGTGTAAAATTTTTTTTCTCGGTCAAATGAAAAGCAGTAATTTTCATTTTTTCAGTAAATGTCAGGAAAAACTGTAATGCTTGATACTGTATTTTTTTCAAATCTTAGTGTTAAACTTAGTCGTGAAATTCAGTCATTTAGTGTAAGATTTTCGATTTTGATAGGCTTCAACTCTGCCCGCGAGCCTTTTTTTGGATCAACCTTTTAGCTTTTCAAAGTAATATAGTTCGCTAAAGAAGGATTTTTCCCAACTTTCTAACGCACATCACCGTGAGCGATATATCATAGTTTTGTCAGAATTTCCGTTTTGATTCCATAATTTTTGACTACCAGCTCACAAATTTTCAAATCCACGCGTGAAATACTAGCATTTATGGATCGATATCTCTGGGTGCCCGGCCTGGATGCGAATTATTTTACCGTAGTTCACATTTGAATAGGGAGCCTGTTTAGGCAATTATATACCTATTAATATTGATCGGAGATTATACCGTATTCACTAGTAATAGTATATCGTGTGTTTGCGCTTTATTCCGTAATCAATAAGTATGTTAAACAGACGCATTTCTTGCAGAGCTACTCGTAGCACAGTGGTAAAGCGTCTGACTATGCATACATAGGTTGTTGGTTCGAACCCCGATCAATCCTTTGGTAGAATTTTAAATCTAATGTATTTAATTTCTTTTTGTTAAGTAAGAAGAAATTAATCGCAATGTGGTGGAACCTAGCCTATAATACATGTAACACTATACATGTACATTATGCATTATAAGTTTCTCCTATTCAAATGTTAACTACGGAAAAAAATATTGCGGCCTGGATACAGTGTTGCCAGAACTTCAATATAGCAAAGAAATTACCTAGTGTTTCAATTGTCATGAAGGTGACTGGGTATAGTGCCTTTTGTTTGTGATTGCTGGCCACCGAAAGTCATAATGAAGCAGCCAAAACAATACAAGGTTAAACATGGAAGTTTATAACAACCTATTATAATGACCTAAAGGAAAAATAATTTATGGCAACAATGAGCCTTGCATTGTAAGTCATGGTTCAAATGTGTTGAGTACCCACCCCACCCCCATAGGCCTACATAATATTACATACCGGTAGGCCTACCTTATAATATTTATATAGCACGGCTATAGCTATACATTTAGAAAGTAGGTCCTATAGCGCTAAATTATGACAAATAGGCCTACACAAACCCGAACGCAAGTCTGAAGGGTGTAATGAAAATGCCAACCCGCGATGGGGGGTCATTCAAAATTCACCTGGAGATAGGAGGGACATAAAATTAAAATCCCCTCTAATAACACGCGAATTTTGCTAGGTTTGGATTTTCCCATGGACCTCATCCTAGGTAAATAAACAAACAAACAAATAAAGAAACAGACAAAATGGTTTTCATAATCATGGAATCCATAGCCCCTATAAATTGAAATTGCAGGCTATCACGGGAGCAAATTTCCAAAATTCACCTCATTTACCAGAATTGGGTTATTTGGGCTACCAAATCGCTGGTCAGGCAATCCTGGTTTTCAATGGAAAAGGGACCTGGTTGACAACAATTGAAATATCGATTATTTCTGCTGGTTGCTCTCGAAATAGAGTACTGAGTTTGACATTTCGGAGCATGAAGGGAAAAAGGTAAAATAAAACGGAAATTCTGACAAAACTATAATGTATAGACCCACACGATGTGCTTTACAGAGGTGGGAAATATCTTTCTTTAGCAAACTATATTAGTTTGAGACGCTAAAAAATGAATTCTGTAAAAAGCTCACGGGCGAACTAAAGGCCTATAAAAATCAAAAATATCACACTAAAAGACACAATTTGATGCTTAATTTTAACACCAGGATTTAAAAAATGTTCATCCAAGCACTATGTTTTTATTTTATATTATTGAAAAAAAAAAATTTTGCTTTATATTTGACCGAGAAAATAAATTTCATAGCAAAAGGTGTATCTCGGAATTGTGCTGATTTTAACATGTACCGATCCACTTTTAGCGCGACTAAGCAGAACAAAAGAACGGTTGTCCTGCGTTTAGACTGATGTTCATTCACCGGTACTCTAATCGTTGCTTTGTTATTCGAGTAGCAACTATTGGTCAGATTACTCATCCAAGTGCGCCTTCAGAAACTTGAAACTCGGAACAGGCCGGTGGCATCCGATATTGTTCGGCACTAATATCAAGGATTATTTAAGCAAGATGTGACAATTGCTCATTAGCATGTGTTCAATTCTTATTTTAAAAGCATATTGTTATTAAAATGATGTCGTGACCTTCCTAGAGGGGGCTAATAATATCTGTAGACAGAGTTTGTCTCGAATTCTATGTTAAATATCGAAATTAAATAGCTGTTATATGATTGGCTGTCCACAGTATACAATTTTGTTATAAAATAAATGTAACCGTTCAATCTATTGTGTTTAAAGTTCAAATTTGTATGTGACTTTTTAGCATCTAAAGACCCGAGTTCAGTGAAATCTAGCTAAATCTGGTGGTGTCAAATTCTGCTGCATCACCACGTCTGCAAATATTGAATTCTAACAAATGTGCGGTAAACCACGATTTATCAGCATTTAAAAGAGATGTGAATTGACAAAGATAAACAATCGAGTATACAAATGACAATTGACCACATGTAAACCGTCGCGAATCTTAAAATTCTGGTCCGCGCGATTTCCCGGGAATCCACGTCACTGCAACCTGTGACCTCAGTCAGACTTGCCCAATTTTTGGTTCATTGGTGCTTCAGTACTCTAACATCGCAGTCAAGTTTGTGTGATTTTCTTTATCTACTTATAAAATCGATAATTCGTCATGTTCATGCCAGGAGCCAAGTACCATTATGCCTGATTAATGCAGATTGATATTTTTTCACACATGGACGCGCCATGATTAAGGGTTACGTGAGGTGCAAAGGTTTTTGTCACTGGAACCTTTGACCTCAATCAGACTTCCTAATTTTTGGTTTACTTTACTCTAACACCGTAGTGTGATTTTCGTTATTGATTATAAAATCAATAATTCTATGCCGGGAGCCAAGTACCATTATATCTGATTAGCGAAGTGATATTTTTCACACGAGGACGCGAATACCAACACACAGACAAATATGGCGCCATGATGCAAGGTCACGTGAGGTGCAAAGGTTATTGTGACTTCAAATACTACTTGTATTTCATATATTATATCTGTCACACATTTCCCTCATATTATTGCCAATAAGTCCTAATTTCGACATTACTATAGCAAATAGTTATTCCCTTATCAAATTAGAAGACTTTCTTGGAAAAATAAATCACTGCTGCCTGGTGGGATCACAGTTGACCCACTTCCGGCCGTCGTGACCATACTAGGGGGCGTTTTTACTCTCTTCAGCAGTTTCGATTGAAGTAAGAGTTGATATAAATTATTCATAGCGAATCGATACCATACCTCACTTATTGAGAGCAAGCCAAAAAATTCGAATAGAATTTATATTTGGTAAGAAAATGATAACATCAAACAACCGTGTGTTAAAGGGGCATTTCGTGATCCACAGCCTCATCCCCCCACTTTTCCCAAAAAAAGTTGAGATTTTTACACCACTGGATACCTCTGGCTACATAATGTTTATGTACCAAATATTTCTTGCAGATTAATTCGTTTAGCAAAAATATCGCCAAATTTGAATTTCGTTCTGGTGCACCAGAACGAAATTACAACACATTGTCTATGGAGCAGTGTAATACACATAATCATGCATAACTCGCAAACGCAAAATCGGAATCAACTGAAATGTTGGAAATAAGCTTTTTTTTGTGGATATCTATGTCATAAAAAGAGGATGCTAGGATCACGAAATCCTCCTTTAATTGACTCGAAATTAAAAGGGGACATAATGTGATCAGGAAAACTAACATTTAACAAATAAGAATATATTCTTTATTAAAATCGCACATTATTGTCACATTCAAAAATAAAGTCAGCACTTACCTATAGAGTAACGCAGGGCGGCACCTGGACAATAACGACCTTTGTTCGAACTGGTGTCTGACTTGCGAAACGTCTACAGCGTGATCGATTTACAGGCATGGTATTGAGTGTTACGTTTGTCTTTATTCGATTTAAACACATGTAGCAATGACATGTCAAGCAAAAGAGCGTTGTAAAACAGCTAGATCTTCTTCAGTAAATACTTTTATAAGTATAAAAACAGCCCATTCTCGCCTATTATTTTAGTGTGTTCTTGCACGTACCGTCATCAATCGTTCCAAGCTGCACGTATACCAGTGGACTTTGACTATGTACAATATACATGATAAAGGTAGACTCTGCAATGCGAGATATGATGGTCCATGCGATATAAAATAAAATAAAAATTCATTTAAAAAATAATGGGGCGCCCAATGGGATCTTAGCTTGAAATGTAATCGTTAGAGTTTCATAAAAATTTTACCATTTCTTATGTATTTCTTTATTTTTTGAAAATAGTTTTTAGACGCATAATGGGCCGAGGGACATCCGACTAAGGCTATTGACAATAGCCCGGTGACTGACCTCTGTAGATATATCTCAGTGAGCCTGGTACGTCATCTGCATTAGACTGCCTCCACCAGTGGTCCACATTGCGCTTGTAACGTGAAATGTTTCGTTACCCCGATTGTTTACGAATGAGGGCAGCTGTCAATTTTGTCTGTTCTGCACATATAAAATCTGAATTTTGTCAGTTTTTGAGTTCAAAACGCACGCTCGATAACGACTAATCGACTATCATGTTCATTCAACATATATTCAAGTACAAGACTGCTTGTTTAGAATATCTAATCATGCATAGCACATACACGTGTATCGACCCCGGGTATTGATTTTAGTTTCCCTGCTGATTGGTTTAGAGGTCAATGACCATTAATCTTCTGAACAGTTGTGTTGAGCTTGGTCTCAGATCTCGGCTACTCTCCTCATGATCTTACCGGACTTTCGGTAACTCGCTCTTTTAGAAAAGCTGGGATGCTTCATTTGCCATTATAGGTGCTCCCAAACTATGCAATTCCAAAGAGATGGAATGGGTACAAGCGCATTCTCGGTCCTGATGTGAACAGGATCAAGCAAACTGTTCATGCAAAGCTGAAAAGCTTTTGAATATGCTGGTTTGCATGGAGAGCAAAGAAAAAAATGATAAAAAAGTGCAAGGATAAGAAAGGCCAACCTCTCAAGTCCCAAAATGATCATGATCGAGAAAAATGTAATTGAATATGATACAAATACGACATGTTTTGGTGAAACTACTGGTTCCCGATGCGCCAGCGGATAGGAAACATTAATGCTCTGCGTGCTAGCCATACGCCTCCATGGAAAAAGTTCAAGTTTTGAAATATTTTCTCAAAATATCAAGAGCTATCTTAAAAACTACTGAACCAATACTAGGCTTGTTTGTACTCATTTTAATGCATTTTTCATGCTGATTCCAAATATGGTCATGAAAATTTAAATTTCTGAAATTTTTGAATTTGTAAATTTTTTTTAACATGTCGTCTGCAGTCGACACCCGCGTAAAAATCAGCCAACGCCGAGGGACCAGTAGTTTTCAGTAGTTCCCCTCAAAACATGTTGTATTTTGTATACTATTCCCCAATCCTTATTTTCACTGATGAGTATAAGCTACGTTTCTATCATAGCAACCTCATTCTAAAAACATACAGGCCTAAACCTTTTATCACTAATAAAGCCAATCCTGATCATAAAATGTTCCGCGCATGCGGAAGTGTAATTAGTAGCAACGGCTTATTATATTTTTTGTCATTATATTTTTTATTAGAAAAAGCAAATATAGATATAAATATAAATATAATCAAGCAACGGCTTATTATCGTGAACGGCTTATTATCGTGTTAACAGCGTCATTTTGGTTGTGCCTGACAACCAAACCCTTTTGTCTGAAATTGTAGGAAAGACAAGAAACCGATTTACATGGAGCAAGTCTTAGATAAAAGTAAGTTTTGCAATTTTCTTCGTATTTTCGAATTTCGATCATGGTCAGAATAACGCAATGGTTTTTATCAATTTTAGCGTTGATCAAGGTTATTGCATATTCGTTGTCTTTAAGGGGGTACTACACCCCTGGCCAATTTTGTGCCTATGTTTGCATTTTTCTCAAAAATTATAGCGCATTGGTGACAGGTAAGATATGTATATTATAGGGGCAAGGACTACAACTACTGCACTGGAAATTTTGTTTCAACACAGACAACAGTTGTGGAGTTACAGTCAAAAATGAGGGAAAACCAATATTTGATCAATAAATCAATAACTACTTGCCTTGTGTTGCTGAATTTTCAGTGCAGTAGTTGTAGTCCTTGCCCCTATAATATACATACCTTAGCCTACTTGTCACCAATGCGCTATAATTTTTGAGAAAAATGCAAAAATAGGCACAAAATTGGCCAGGGGTGTAGTGCCACCTGAATCATTAAAATCATCTCATATTATCGAGTCAAATCTTTAACAATTCACAATCCAAACTAAAATGAGGATTACTATTCCCATAGGGTAAGCCAATTTTTCAAGTGTTACACTTCTTTCTGTGGCGTAGCGGGGGGGGGGGGGATTACCATCCCCTGAAATTTTCAGGGATGAAAATGGGGACGGCAAAGAGTAAAGTGTCATTAAAATGACTAAAAATGGCACAAACATTGAGAAGTGGGGATAAAAATTTGGTTTTGACCCTCACACTAAAAATCTGGCTACGCTACTAATACTTTACATCAATATTATGCAGAGGGTCAGCACTTATTTCAAACTTACGAATAGCAGAAATGACAACGGTTGAGGTTTTGACATTTTGTGTTACTTGGGTTGCTGATGATGAAACTGCTGTAAATTGTTTGTATTATTATTAATGTTTGGGAAGTCTGATTCTAATATATAATTGTTTTTTCTCAGCTCGTTAATCATGTGGATATCCCACTTGATGAACCGGTACAACGTTGTACTAATGCTACAATTGCTTTGCGTTCTGCCAGGTAAGTAACCTATACTTAATGCTCTGCATGCTACATGTAGCCATAGGCTTCAACATAAAAGTCCAAGTTTTGCGATATTTTCTCAAAATTTCAAAAGCTGTCTCAAGAACTGCTGAACCAATACTAGGCTTGTTTGTACTCATTTTAAAGCATTTTTCATGCTGATTCGAACTATGGTCATAAAAATTTACAATTCTGAAATTTGTGAATTTCTCATTTTTTTAAAAACTTGTCGTCTGCAGTCCACATCCTTTGGAGATAGTTAAATCCCCATATCACGTCCATCTCAACATTTGGTTTATTATTGTTTTGATTAAGTATTCAGTAATACCCCTCATTTTCATGATATTGGTATAGGATAAATGCCAGAGTTAAATAGCTGTTCATTTTCAAAGACGATGGTTTTAGGGCTGATTAAAAAAAAGTGAAATGAGTAAAAATAAAAAACCCTAGGGAGGATTGGAGTTGTAACAACCTTCCTCTCCTCGCCTTTCATAGAACGTTGGAGAGTGTAAGAGGTGTGGGTGTGTAAACAATAGTGATCTTGATATGGAATTTAAATACAATATTGAACATTGACCTATAGTCTTGGCTTAATTGCTTATCAGCATCACGTACTCGTATAAATGCAATTAACATCAATTTTTAACGTGATTGTATGTGATTATTATGATGACTACGGGTCATACTTTTGTCGTTAGAGTTTAGCGATTGAGATATGACCAGATACATTGTTTCTTAATGATCTTTAAAGAAACCCAACCCAATTCATTTGGTTAAAAGTGATCGCTTCCATGTCGCTTCATCGTTCCATATTAACAATAAAAGAAGGCCGTTGGTAATGAGTCCAATAATGACAACCGAAATGTCAAAACAGCTAAGGCCATCTTAAATAAATCATGTGTTTCAAAGTTTGTGAGAAATTGAAAACCTAATGCGGAATGCGGTGATTTTTACTTTATTTTTTTACTGTATTTTTTATGTGTCAGTACAGGATTTCGGACAATCATTTTGTGCAAAAAGTATCCAATGTTGCAAATGTTGGAATAGTAGACAAAAAAGTCACTGCTACAAACTATTATTCTTCTCTTTTATTATTTTCGTGTCCAAAATGTGCAGGAAAAAAACCCGAAGACTTGAAATCAAATATGAATTTTCAGTTTTAGTTTTGCCTTTTTGTGAAAAAAAATGAATTTCTTGATTTTCAAAGAGGACTACGCGCACGATTTTACTAACTCGCGCGGCAGCTTTGAGACACAGGGTTTAATTAAGATGGAAATAATCTAATTGAACTTGTTGCAGCAGTTCAAACCCCGACTGTATTTGAAGCGATTAAAAAGTTAAGGGGTGTAAAGAGGGCGGGAACCTGGTTTGGATTCCAGAGGGAATGTGCTTATAAGAGACACATCCATCAGAAAATGATTAGCTCAGATCGCGCGCCAAATAAGTTAGCAGTTCAGAAATTGCATTTTCCCCCAGCCTTAAGGCAGAGCTGAGAATCGAACCCGGAACTTCCTGGTTGTGAAACTCTACCATTGCATTACCACTAAGGCAACTACCTATACTGCGCCAATGCGCTATAATTTTTGAGAAAAATGCAAAAATAGGCACAAAATTGGCCAGGGGTGTAGTACCCCCTTAATCATTAAAATCATCTCATATTATCGAGTCAAATCTTTAACAATTCACAATCCAAACTAAAATGGCGATTACTATTCCCATAGGGTAAGCCAATTTTTCAAGTGTTACACTTCTTTCTGTGGCGTAGCAGGGGGGGGTTGCCACCCCTGAAATTCAGGGATGAAAATGGGGACGGCAAAAGAGTAAAGTGTCATTAAAATGACTAAAAATGGCACAAAAATTGAGAAGTGGGGATAAAAATTTGGTTTTGACCCTCACACTAAAAAGCTGGCTACGCTACTAATACTTTACATCAATATTATGCATAGGGTCAGCACTTATTTCAAACTTACGAATAGCAGAAATGACAACGGTTGAGGTTTTGACATTTTGTGTTACTTGGGTTGTTGATGCTGAAACTGCTGTAAATTGTTTGTATTATTATTAATGTTTGGGATTGGGAAGTCTGATTCTAATATATAATTATTTTCTTTCCCAGCTCGTTAATCATGTGGATATCCCACTTGATGAATCGGTACAACGTTGTACTAATGCTACAACTGCTTTGCGTTCTGCCAGGTAAGTGCTACATGTAGCCATAGGCTTCAACATAAAAGTTTTGCGATATTTTCTCAAAATTTCAAAAGCTGTCTCAAGAACTGCTGAACCAATACTAGGCTTGTTTGTACTCATTTTAAAGCATTTTTCATGCTGATTCCAAATATGGTCATAAAAATTTACAATTCTGAAATTTGTGAATTTCTCATTTTTTAACTTGTCGTCTGCAGTCCACATCCTTTGGAGATAGTTAAATCCCCATATCACGTCCATCTCAACATTTGGTTTATTATTGTTTTGATTAAGTATTCAGCAATACTCCTCATTTTCATGGTATTGGTATAGGGTAAATGCCAGAGTTAAAGCCATATTATAACATTTTCATACAAAATAGATTAGCATTTCTTTGCCATAAAATGTTAGTTCTTACTGTCAGATATATCCCCTTTTATGTTTGAGCCGAACAACTCAGGCAAAGCAAAGAAAATTGGAATTTACTATCAGCGCATATGTCGCCAATACGTACCACTCCTTCGGTCATGTTATGGTACGACCCTTTGTTGTGTAGATCACCGTCCCGCACGCCGTGTACGTACTGTGTGTTATGAACATCATGTATGCGTTCGACTAATAATTCCATCGTAATAATAAAACGCCGGTTCCGGCGGTTTATTCAAAATCTCGGATTTTGACAAAACTACAGCATCTAGAGTCTTGATTTTTGCAGAGTATATTGGTTTAATAAAGTACAATATAATCGTGTAAAAAATGAATTTTAAAAAATCTGTGAGGGCGTCCTCCTCAGCAAATGTTATAATATGGCTTTTAATAGCTGTTCATTTTCAAAGACGATGGTTTTAGGGCTGATTAAAAAAAGTGAAATGAGTAAAAATACAAAACCCTAGGGAGGATTGGAGTTGTAACAACCTTCCTCTCCTCGCCTTTCATAGAACGTTGGAGAGTGTAAGAAGTGTGGGTGTGTAAACAATAGTGATCTTGATATGGAATTTAAATACAATATTGAACATTGACCTATAGTCTTGGCTTAATTGCTTATCAGCATCACGTATAAATGCAATTAACATCAATTTTTAACGTGATTGTATGTGATTATTATGATGACTACGGGTCATACCTTTGTCGTTAGAGTTTGGCGATTGAGATATGACCAGATAATTTGTTTCTTAATGATATTTAAAGAAACCCAACCCAATTCATTTGGTTAAAAGTGATCGCTTCCATGTCGCTTCATCGTTCCATATTAACAATAAAAGAAGGCCGTTGGTAATGAGTCCAATAATAACAACCGAAATGTCAAAACAGCTAAGGCTATCTTAAATAAATCATGTGTTTCAAAGTTTGGATTCTAGAGGGAATGTGCTTATAAGAGACACATCCATCAGAAAATGATTAGCTCAGATCGCGAGCCAAAAAAGTTCGCAGTTCAGAAATTGCAATTTTTTCCCAGCCTTAAGGCAGAGCTGAGAATCGAACCCGGAACTTCCTGGTTGTGAAACTCTACCATTGCAATACCACTAAGGCAACTATAACTATTAGCTGTGAGAAGTTTGATAGTAATCCTTGATATTGCTGAATAGAATAAATCAATACTGATATTTATCGCATGTACGTTACCAAACTCCATGAAGGAGAAAATATCCCAAATTTGTCACTTTTGAAATGCTCTCTTTTTCATTCAAATTGGTAAAATATCAGGGGGGTAATTCGGATCGTCCCGAATAAGGTGTTAAAATATACACAGGATAAGATTATTCATCTATTGATTACTTTATTATTGCAAATTCAAAAATTTCAGAAATGTAAATTTTCATGACTATATTCGGAATCAGCATGAAAAATGCATTAAAATGAGTACAAACACGCCTAGTATTGATCCAGTAGTTCTTAAGATAGCTCTTGATATTTTGAGAAAATATTTCAAAACTTGAACTTTTTCCATTGAAGCGCATGGCTAGCACGCAAAGCATTAAGATTTAGTGTCTTTAAGATACTGCTTTTGTTGTAAGTATACGGATACTTTTTATGCGCAGTATAATAGTTCTATTGTTTTGCTTTGTTATAATTTCCCCCTTGGAAAAGGGGGTCAATTCGGTAGGAAATTTTGTTTCCATTCTTTAAGAATAAATTAAAGGAAAATAAAATTCAATTTTCAGAAAATGGGATCCATGTTCGCGCACACATCTGTGAAGTTGGCCAAGGGAGAGATAAACAAAATGGTTGGCGATGTTTTTTGTCCGATAAGGATCCATGTAGTTGTACAAGCATCAAACTTAGAGGATTCAACGTAGACACTACTGAATGGTCTGAGTACAAGAAGTACGTGGATAGTCCGTTGTTTGGAGACTTGAATTGCAATGGTAGGAATCTATTTTCACATTGTTTCGGTCCTTTTATTGACAAATTTGTTAATATTATTAAGGTTCGTAGATAAAACATTTTGATATTTCATTTGGGAGAAATTCAAAGTTATACGCTTCTGGTTTTGGTTTGAGTGGCCACATTAAAATCTCTTTTGTCGTCGTTTAGTAGCTTTTAGTTTAAGAATGTTACTTTTTGCATAAGCTAAAAGCCAAATGAGCTTATATAATACGGCCCTCTGGTGAAACCGGCAGTGGCGTAGCCAAGTAGCCGGGAGGGGGCAAAGTGGACGGCCTTGCCACCTTCTTGACCATTCTTGTTTTGTACCTTTTAGGCCATTTTTGTCTATTTTCGTCAAATTCGCCCCCCCCCTCGAAAGTTGCCTCCCATTTGCCCACCCTCTGAAAAAGTGCTGGCTACGCCACTGAAAACCGGAAAAGAAACTCCCGTGAACTCGACGATGACACCCTGTTGCAGACCAAATTTAAGCTTAAATCCATATTATAACATTTTTATACAAAATAAATTTATATTTCTTTGCCATAAAATGTTAGCTTTTACTCTCATATACAACCCCTTTTAATTTTGAGCCGAACAAATAAGGCAAAACAAAGAAAATTGGAATTTACTAGTACCAGCGCCGATGTTGCCAATATGTATCACCCCTTCGGTCGTGTTATGATACGATCGTTTGTTGTGTAGATCACCGTCCCGCACGCCACACACCGACATCGCCCGGTTAATAATTACATTATACAACCAGAGACACTGAAATGAATACACGGGATCGATACACGTAAATGTGCTATGCACTATTGATATTCAGACGATAAATCTTTGGATACCGGGGTGGAAAATGATGAATATCTCCCGTAAATGATTTCGTATAAAGAAACCAGATGTGGTTCCTTGCACTTGAATATATATTTTGAACAGATATGATAGTCGTTAGTTTGCGTCTTGAGAGAGTAGCTTGCGTCTTGAGCTGAAAAAGTGACCAAAATTCAAGATTTTGAGCGCAGCGTAGCCCCTCGTGGAGGTAGTCTCGGGCCAGACTGTATGTGGCTATCACAAACATACAGGATCGACGAGTGTCAGACCGACTGACACAAACTGGCTGTGTAGGAGACTATCGTAGAGGCAGTCTATAAGCAGATGACAATCGCGAATGTATGCTCGCTGACCGTACAGAGGTCAGTCACAGGTTAATGTCATTAGCCTTTATAGTCGGATGTCCTTCAGCCCACTATGCATTTAATAACTATTAAACAGGTGGCCATGCGTGGCTGTGGATTCAACCTACCATGGCATTTTCTGCCATGAAGATATCGGGGCGATGACACTGTGCGCCATGTGCGTACTATGTTATTAACATCGCGGATGCTTTCGACTAATATTTCCATCGTAATAATAAAACGAAGGTTCCTGCGTTTTATTCAAAATCTCGGATTTTGACAAAACTACAGCACCTAGGGTTTTTGTAGGGTATGTTAGTTTAATAAAGTACAATATAATCGTGTAAAAACAGAATTTTGAAAGATATTGAGGGCTTCCTCCTCAGCAAACGTTATAGTAGGGCTTTAACTGGATATGGCAAATTATTAGCTAAGACCCAGATGGTCCTCTTATAGATCAGACATATAGAATAATCATTGCAGTACCTTACCAGTTCGGTTTGTAAACTATCGCTCAATTACACCTTAATTTTGCTCCTGTATGTTATACCTGACCCTAACAGAACCACACATGAAAAACCCTCAATTCTCGCTATTCACAATAAGGGCGCCGCCAGCGGTTTGCGATGTAATCGTGATGTATCATGGGAAAAGGTCGACATCCAAGTCCGCGCAATACGAATATTACCATGCTATTACATACGAACACGTGACAATATTTTTTTAGTTTGTCAAAATAAAGGTGTTACACGCGAATCGATACTCAATAATACTTAATAATGTGATTTGAAATGTTATATTGACAAACTAAAAAATATTGTCACGTGTTCCTATGTAATAGCATGGTAATATTCGTATTGCGCGGACTTGATGTCGACCTTTTCCCATGATACATCACGATTACATCGCAAACCGCTGGCGGCGCCCTTATTGTGAATAGCGAGAATTCACAAAGCATCTGCAAGCACGGGTAATCCCACGTGAGGCAATTACGTCATACTGGCACGGAAAGCGTGACCAGCCAAGGTAGTCCCCCGTGGCAAGGTATTCGCCAGTGAAGTGTTACGTGTAATCCAATTATCACTCGTCAACTAGATCACGCTTTTGAGTTCTGCACCACGATCGAAGTGATCGCAACACAAAGTCTATGGTATGTACTACCAATCCCAAAAGGTGCGTAATCCAGTTACTAAGGAGTTATGTAACCACGTCGCTGGCAAATAGCCGTTCGCGTGTCGGGCATCCGAGGGGTCCCTGGTTCAAGGTCAAAACCTCACCCGAGAAAAAAGTTGTCTGTTCTCTTATTCTTCTTTCCTTCCCATCTCCAAAATACACCCTTGTGACTAGAAATACATTTGAAAACATTTCGTAATGTCCACCATGAATCTCGTTAATCATAGACCGTGAAGAGATGGACGGTCGTCTGGATCGTAATGTAATTCTATAGAAATTTCACATTATGCTTAGACCATGTGCGTCTCGCTCGCACCTGTTGGATTAGCGTGTTTGAAAGAAGCGGCATTCAATCGAAGTACACACGTTGTCTCTGACACAGATACGACTGCAATGCTCTGTTGTCACAAAACAATTCTAGTTACAAGAAATGAAACGGTAAAAAACGCTTATTTGCTGCAGTTGTTTCAAGTTAATTAAATAAATACATATATTCACCGTTTCGATTTCTCTAACACTACCTGTTACTCTGGCATTGAATGAGTTTCAATTTGCGTTATATAAGCTTTGGTCTCAACGTCATGCTTGCCCGGATGCTCAGAGCACAAAATTCCATTGGTTTGCGCCTGATAATGCAATTGAGTGGACGAGAGTTGGGTTATGGACTTTGTGTTTAGGCTAGACGATCATAGCTTCAAAGGATATGCCGCAGATGACCGTCCATGTCTTCACGGTCTATGAGTTAATATTGCAGTTTCTGTACATTCCAATATTATAGTGTAAGTCCCTGCCGTTCGCCAATATTTTATAATAGAGGTTATCCACGTTACCCATGTGTGACGTCTAACAAAAGACGCTGGTTTCCGTAGTATTCCTCATTCAAACCAATTCAATGCACGGCCTCGGCGTTACTTGCATGAGTTTGGCGGGCTCTTTTAAAAGAGTCATGGTTGCACATGCAGGTACTTCTTTTGAAAATCCTAAACAAGGTATAGAAGTCGTTGATATGATATGCAGCTTATAGAACACGGATAACCTCTATTGGGATTAAGAGAAGATTGTTATTACAATAGAATGTTTCAGGCTTGGAAAACATCAGTACGAAAGGACTTACTAATGGTGATGTATGATGATGGGAACAAACATATTAATGTTTTATTTTTGAAACCGTCTTGCTTAGGGTCTTGCATACATGACTTCAAGTGAAATTAGGTGAAAACGCACTAAAAAGTTCACAGAGTTTCACACATTTGGTTATACTCAATCGTTGATTTTCTTTCATTTTTAATCATCATAAATGTTTTGTTCAGAGGAGACTACCTTTAAGGGAACAACTTCCGATGGAAGTAATTTGCAGAAAATAACTTCTGACATGTTTGAAGGAACAACAATGGAAGGGACAACCTCTGAGGAAACTTCATTTGAAGGAACCACTTCTGAGACGTCTTCTTACCAAACAAGTTTAAAAGAGACATCTTCTCAAGAATCGACGACATTGGCACAAGGTACGAAACCCTGTCAAGTAAAAACTGTTAATCGCCTTAAAGTGGTTCAATTCTATCACGTGTTGTTTTCTAGTACGAAAACCCATCCTATTCCAGGTGATTTAATTAATTTGTGACAGCGGTTTTAATATTAAAAGGAAATTAATGTGTATCACAATGGCCAATACAACAGTAAGCTATTGGATGGTACAGAGTGTCCCAGAAAAAAATACCAGGCGAATGAATTTGGACGTAAGTCGAGAAATCGACATCAGAATCCAAAAATCTAAACATCAGCGTGTAGCCCATCTTATTCTGCATCCAATTTTACTAAATTTTACTAAAATCGGTTGACTGATACCGAAGAAATGAGCGATTACATAACGCATGCGTCAATTCACTTTATTCCAAGTTTGAAAGAAAGATCATTCAACACAAATTATGCGCACTAGTGGTTAACTGTCAATGGGCTTCATATTTTGTTCTGTGAAATCCTTTTCGTTCTTTTTAAACAATATTTTTCTTGCAAAACATTAGGTTTTGTTCAAATTTGAAAACCTGCACGATATTGAAAATAAAAGCTTGCATGTAAGATGATGCACGGTACTTGTAATTTTTTCGTTAATGTTGATATAGATGTTGCATAAAGAATTATTGCATAAAGAATTCCAGCTGGCTTGAAAAATTTCTCACACACATTAATAATTTTGGAATATTTCCAAGAAATTGTAATGAAAAGTTTAAATCTTTTAAACCCCAACATTAATGTTGCATGGTATCAAAAATCACACGTAAAGCTGTAAGCACTTTATCATTGCCAATTTTGGCTCAAATGTTCCTTGGAAAGTTAAAATATAACATATTTGCACAACATAAAGAATTAAAGTTGGAAAGCTTCCATTTGCAGAAATCAAAGTTTACTCGGACAAACTGTAATTCATCTTCAGTGAAAGCATGAATGACGTAACACCGCCGGATTATAAAATAGATAATGTGGACTAAATTAAATGAGATACGCAAACTTTAGGAAGCGGTAAGCATTGATGAAAAAGCGCCTGTTGATCAAACTTGGAATGAACTGCATTGATACATGCATTATGTAATCGTTCATTTCTTCGTAACCACCCAACCGAATTAAATACAATTTTCGTATGTGGTGCACAACAACATAAGCTATGCGATGCATTTTAATTTTTTTTGATTTTGATGTCTATTTCTTGACTTACGTTCACTCCCTCGGTAATTTTTTCTGGGACACCCTGTACACTACAATGTTACCAATTATTTTTCATAACACCTAAACCATAAACGAATCATCTCATGCCAAGTTTTTGGTGGCGTTATGAGAAATATATGAACTTTCTTTTGATTCATGTAATTATTTCGTTTACGCTAACCCAAATCCTAGCCCTAATCGTAATCATAACCCTAATGCTAACCCTAATCCTAACCCTAAGCAAATCATAACCTTAATCCTAACCCTAATTTCGTGTAAAATTACATGAAGGAGTAACGTAAATCTTGTCACACAAGTTTTAGTTTATCCTTTGCACCCACAGAACCAAGCCAAGCCAAACTTTTTTAGGTTCCTGAGATGACCCCAAAACATAATCAGGATGTTCCCAAAATATAAACTGGCCCCAAGGGTTTTTTCCAAGACGGCGTCCAAAATAATCATTATAACTGAACACATATGAATACTATTTCTGAACCAAACTAACTTTTTCTACAGCCACTTACAGTTTCAAAATATTAAATTAAAATCTGCCCTTTTCTCCATAGCATGTAGTCAACCCATGGCTCTTGGTATGGAAAGTGGATCGATCAGCGATGCCCAGCTCAGCGCATCTTCTTACTATGTATGGATTACTGTTCATTTTAGCCCTTCAGAAGGCAGACTCAACAACGACATCTATTGGGCATCTAAAGGTAACGACATGGGGGAGTGGTTCCAGGTGGATTTCTTATCTGTAGTCACAGTCACCGAGATCATTACACAAGGAACAGGGAAATGGAACGTAGAGGAGTGGGTAACAGAGCTTCGTATTGAATTTGGAGACTCTGCAAGTACATTGTTGCCTATAAGGAATGCTGGTGATAATATGGTAAGTGTATGTATGTAATTATTATTAATAACTGTTAAAAATTACTAATTCATATCAAGCATATACTAGTTAAAATGTACGTCAACCATCACTTCATGATATATTATTTACCCCTACATGAAAAATCCAAGAAATCCAATAGGAGAAATTATCAAGCGCAATTATCCAAACACACATACAAACTAACCATGCTAAGACGCTGGCCGGTCCAGCGCAACAGTCATGGCTTGCTATCTCCGGTCCTGCCCTCCGCACTCGAGGGGTGGTCAGTGGCTCTTAACCGGACCGAAGCAAGCTACTTTTCTCTACAGCTTTCTTTCTTCTTTCCCTTCATCAAAAATATTTTTTAATAATTGGGATTTTCTGACAAAAAAATCTTTTCGTTATTCGAAAAGAATAAAATCATATAGATATGAAAAATGTTTTAAGACAAGTCTTCAACACTCATATTTTTCTTACGTATATTTCGGATCAACCGTTCTCCGTCATCAGCTGGTGGTATCTGAGTAGGAAGATAATTGTTTCTATCTTACTTGTTTGAAATCCTTAAAACCCTAGAAATACTGAGCCATATTTTGTAACACAGACTGCGACCCCCCTAATTTTTAATTATAAATATCGTTATAATTGGTACTATTATATAGCTATGTGTCTCCTCTATCCAGTGATACCAAAATAAGTACAAACATTCCCCACATAATGTTGCTATGACGTCATAATGTGAGGGCGCCCATGCAAATTTGGGAAATTCTGGCTATGTACAAAAGTATAGGCAAAATTGATTTTCGGCTAAAAATTCTACGATTTTCACCGAAGTTTCTCCTCAATATAAAAGGAACTGACTATTTCAACCTAGCTAACAAGTAAAAAGTGAGTAGCTCTTGAAATAATTTTACAAGAGCGAAATGAAAATGATTGATTTTACTGTAGAAACCAATGGTGGGCCTCAACAACCCCCTCTATAGTCATCTATGACGGCTGGTCCTACCCCGGTAAGGTGCTGGGGTAAAAATTTTATCACTAAAATGAGCGCAAAGGAAGGATCTACGATTTGCTTAGGTCGATTGGGCGTAAACGCGTGCGTTTTTTTGGGGGTTGGTAGTTCTTGGTTTAAGGTGTCTAGTGAAGGAAACTTTATGTTCCCATCATTAAACATTCATTCCAACCTCATATGGGTCGGTAATCAAGATGGCGATGAAATTAGGTGTATTTAATATATGAAGCCATATTATGTACCCGTTTTATCTTTTTGTGATTCGAAAAAATAATTATGGAAACGGTATAGTGTCGAAGGTGAAACTGGAGACTGTTACTAGCTAAACCTATAATACGCCAAAATAAGACATGCAAGAATCTGGATAAACATTTGAAAGCACCTATACTAGATTATAGATGGTACGAAAAACACTTCAAACAATCAAAATAAAATCGGTAGGGATCAATCCAAAATCGACAGAGGTAATCGACTGTGGCGCTATGTAACAATAGTTTGGCAGATTTGAGGGCCTCCAATCTAAGATGAGGATATGAGTGCGAAGCTGGAAGCATTTCGTCGGCAGAGTGCAACACTATCGTAAGTGCTGTAGAATGCAATAGCTGCCATTTGCAACATTTCAATAAATGTACTTACTTTTAACCAATAATGCTAGAAAAAACACCCAACTACATGTAAAGGTGATATATTGGGGTTATCTTAGTGGCCATCTGCAATGTATACAGTACATCAACACTCAACAATGAGCATAATGAGGGGATTGTGCTGCAAACAATCAGTGTTTTACAAAAGGCAGCTATTACATTCTACTGCACTTACGATAGTGTTGCACTCTGCTGACGATTTGATATAGCATGAGATTATATCCCATCGTGTAATTTTAATGTGAAATGTTCTAATTTAAGTGTCTATTGTTTTTTTCTATTTTTTCTAGATATTTACTGCGAATACTGATCAATACTCCGAAGTTCCTATATTTTTCCCTGAACCAATCACTACAAAGATTCTGCGAATCATTCCTACAGCATGGCAGAAGTGGCGCTCTCTTCGTCTGGAAGTAGTTGGCTGCAATTAAAGCCATATTATAACATTTTCATACAAAATAGATTAGTATTTTTTTTGCCATAATATGTTAGCTTTTATCATCAGATATGTCCCTTTTTAATTTTGTGCCGAACAACTGAGGTAAAGCAAAGAAAATTGGAATTTACTACCAGCGCCGATGTTGCCAATGTGTATCACTCCGTCGGTTGTGTTACAGTACTATCCTTTGATGTGTATATCCGTCCCGCACGCTATGTACGTACTGTGTTATGAACATCGTTTACGCGTTCGACTAATATTTCCATCGTAATAATAAAACGACGGTTCCTGCGTTTTATTTGAAATCTCGGATTTTGACAAAACTATAGCACCTATAGTCTTGATTTTTGCAGGGTATGTTAGTTTAATAAAGTACAATATAATCATGTAAAAACATAATTTTGAAAAATATTGAGAGCGTCCTCCTCTGCAAATGTTATAATATGGCTTTAAAGGAATAAATGCTGAGCCATGGAATCATTGGATTTCATTTGGCCAACAGGAATAACTGAAATCTAACCGCAATTTAATTTTAAAACAGTTTCGCTATATCCCCTAATGAAACATGTATGGGTCTATTGGGTATCAAGCACAGCGGAGAAATATTAAGAGGATTTACACATTTTGTTTTGACCAACGAATCCCAAGATTGTCAAAAGTAGAATAATTTATAAGATTATCAGGAAAAAAAAACTTATTTTAGAATGAAGTTTGAATTATATGAAGACGCTACCTTACTTGGATCTTTTGCGTGCAAAGTCAATGGATTTTTAGGTGAAATATTTCTTCTATTCAAGCAAACAAAAAATCATTGACTGTCTCATTTCATTACCAGTAGTCAGTCAGAATTAATAGGTAAATTTTCACGGGAAAATGTTCTGGACACGTGACACCCATGGGCGCAGACATATTAGCATTATGGAATGTGACCCCGAGCACAGCGGGTGTTCTTCCAATGTATTTGAATAGGAAGAATTCCTCCATTTCGATGCAAAATAAGTTACTTGTCGCAAGTTAATAATATTATGGTAAGAGTTTCCGTAGATAAATATTTTTTTCCGTAGATAGATATTTTTAAAATTACGTGTTGATGATATTGTGAAGAAATTAAGATAACATAATATTTAATAAATTTGCAATGCACAAATTTCTATCAAAATTGCGGTCAAAAATACTATTCCAATTCAAAATTACTAAGACTTGAATAGCGAGGTCACCGCCGGGGGTCAGAGATCAGGCTCGAGGTTACACTCACATTGATACGCATTGGTCACGTGTCCAGAAAATTTTCCCGTGAAAATTTACCTATTATTGTTGACTGGTAGTGTCACTCGAAAGTGGATGCTCCATTATACTGCTGTGCCCAGTCAAAGCAATTTATATTCATCTTTCATAATTGTTTTAGAAGCCTCTAACATCTACCTTATGCCAAGTTCTGGCGATATATCATGATAATGAAAATAGAACATTACAGTTCAGCGGTTTGCCAAATTTAGTAAAAAATCCTTTTTCACTTCAAAAGTTCCAAGTCCGGTAGCACACTCTAAGATTCATTCCAAAGTGATACAATTTGACAGTTTTTCTCAATAAATACACAATTATTTTGTTTTCTCAACATCGGCCTTCAGTAATAAGTAGGCATTCCAGGATATTGTTAAAGGTTAAGAGGTCATGTCACGAGATCACTTCCGGGTCAAAGGTCAACCGGAAGTGATAAGATCAACCGAAAATACTGCCATTTTGAAAAAAAAAAAAATTTTTTGAGTCGACAAACATTGCAAACAAATGTGAGAGACGAGAGAATTTTCTTTTTTTACCATTATTTGGAACATTTTCGACGCAATTCGTTACGCTTTGACGCATTTTGCTGCGTCATTAACGCAGTTTGTTACGCCTTTACGCATTTTGCAGCGTAATTGACGCAATTCGTTACGCAAAGATGCATTTCGTTATGCAATCGACGCATTAGCGCATTTTGCTGTATTTGGGGTGGTGGTGGTGGTGGTGGTTCTATATTGCGCGTCCCAAAAATAGATTTAAACTTGAACGAAAGGTACGCCCTGCTCATTGATCCCTTGCTTATTCCCTTGAATCATTCTCTTGCTCCTTTCCTGCTCATTGACTCATTTGACCGCTCATTCCACCATGTTCCACTGCTCATTTCCCTGCCCATTTCCTCATTTCCCTGCGCAATTTACTCAATTTACGAATTTCGTGACCTAATCGGCTCACTCTGAGCCCCATTCGCCAAAAAAATCAAGTTTTTCACAATTCTTTTATTCCTTCCGGAATACAGCATACAATCATATTGCTTACTATATACTCCATTTCCCCCGTTGATTTACCACAATGGTCCGTGACGCAGCGGTCAAAACTATGGTACTCTAGGGGGTTTATCCCTCAGAATCTCACATAAAAAAAGGGAGGGCCTCCTCCTTTCCTTACCATTTTGACCTTTCTTATTGAAGCTATTCTTTTGGTGGCAAAAAACAGTATTTCGTAAATAAGAATGGTTAAAATTTTGAAATGAAAAACTGAGATGGCCCGTGTGCTTATTTTACTTCTTTTATCTTGTTAAGGAGGGGGTGTTGGGTTTCACAAAAAACATTCGGGGGAAAAGACAAAAAAATCCCGGTTACATCAATTTGACCAGGTGTTATCCGGCGTTTTTTTTTCAAAGTGACTGTACATCTTCAAAATGGCTTTATTGCGATGTGCACAAAATTGTGGTGTTTTACACTATTTCGACCCGTGACTGGGTAAATTCTAGTGGGAAACAGGCTCTATTCCCTTTTCGTATCCTTTGACTTCCCAATTTTCTCTTTAACTTTTCGTTAGGTGGAACTCTGCCCCCTGTCGGTTACGCTACTGCCTTTAATACAGAGTCACGAAGTCATCCAATTCTTCTGATTGAACATCCTCAGGTAGTAAGCGTCTTGAGAACCTATGATAGAAGAAAATAATTACATATGCAATGTAGTACTTGGTTTTGTTTAATATAGTAATTTAAAAAATGTCTTTAAAATAAAAAGTAAACAAACAAGTTGTCTGCTATGAATAATAAATAAAATAGAAAAAGGGAAATAAGTTATGACTTATTTTTTAAATCAAACTAAGTACTTATATTACTAGAAGTTCTTGACATTGGAAAATTGCTGATTTGTAAATAGTAATTTAAACACTTAATAACAAAAAGGTAAGGTTTTTGTTAAAAGATACAGATAAAAATTTTAAAATTAATATGACTGAAAAAAGAGAGAATCATTCACAAATATAAAATAAAAAGTTAAATTAAAATGTATACATTTTAATAAAACTTTTATTTTCCTTATATGAATAACCATTTGCAATTATTAACGCGGCTGTGTACTCAAGACATTGTTTTTTCATGAAATTGAGCTTTTTTGAAATGTATTTACTTTGTTATGTTTTTTATAAATACAAGGAAAGAAAATCCAGATTTGTTAACTCCAACTGCTCTATTTTATGGATTTTATTTCACTATTTCACAATTGTGGTGTTTTACACTATTTCGACCCGTGACTGGGTAAATTCTAGTGGGAAACAGGCTCTATTCCCCTTTTCGTATCCTTTGACTTCCCAATTTTCTCTTTAACTTTTCGTTAGGTGGAACTCTGCCCCCTGTCGGTTACGCTACTGCCTTTAATACAGAGTCACGAAGTCATCCAATTCCTCTGATTGAACACCCTCAGGTAGTAGGCGTCTTGAGAACCTATGATAGAAGAAAATAATTACATATGCAATGTAGTACTTGGTTTTGTTTAATATAGTAATTTAAAAAATGTCCTAAAAATAAAAAGTAAACAAACAAGTTGTCTGCTATGAATAATAAATAAAATAGAAAAAGGAAATAAGTTATGACTTATTTTTTAAATCAAACTAAGTACTTATATTACTAGAAGTTCTTGACATTGGAAAATTGCTGATTTGTAAATAGTAATTTAAACACTTAATAACAAAAAGGTAAGGTTTTTGTTAAAAGATACAGATAAAAATTTAAAATTAATATGACTGAAAAAAGAGAGAATCATTCACAAATATAAAATAAAAAGTTAAATTAAAATGTATACATTTTAATAAAACTTTTATTTTCCTTATATGAATAACCATTTGCAATTATTAACGCGGCTGTGTACTCAAGACATTGTTTTTTTCGCGAAATTGAGCTTTTTTGAAATGTATTTACTTTGTTATGTTTTTTATAAATACAAGGAAAGAAAATCCAGATTTGTTAACTCCAACTGCTCTATTTTATGGATTTTATTTCACTATTTCACAATTTCCGCAATTTAAAAGGAAAGAAAATCTGTGTTGTACCATCGGGGTATACGCGCGCAACAACGCATCGCGTTTTGTAGACGCGCAATTTGTTAACGCACATATACGCTACGCATACGCAACGCTTAGCTGCATGCGCCGCGCATCTTATGGAAGCACCGCGGAAGCACTGATTTCATTAAAACCTAGCGGTCAAATGGCTCCGTTTTAGCTGATAAAATGTGAATTTTTTCAAGTTCTTTCCCCCGATTTAAACATCAAGATATGAATAGATTTCGCCCAAACTTCTCAAAGGGCTGTGGATTTACCAGGATGTTCACGTAATGTAAGGTAGAAAAACGAGAACTGCCGCATTCTCCTGTGAGCTTCGATCAAAGTGCAAAATATGACCACTTTAAACTTCAACGGCCTTTATTTCAATGTTCATTTTCTCGGTAAAATGACGATTTAGGTACACAATAACTCAATAAATACAGCATCTATAGGTAAGCAATTATGCTCATCATAAAAAGCATGATCGACTTTTTTATATTTTGGTCTATTTCCGATTTTAGGCATCATTTTGTGCAAATAGGCGTTTGTGAGTTTTAAAAAGTTCATTTTGATGCCTTATATGGTCAATATCTCAAAAAATAAGGCCAATATCAAAAAACTAAAAAAACCGTTTTTGGAATGGTGTCTCAAGATTAAGAAAAAAACAAAACTTTTTTGGAAAGAGTGTTTTTTGTTATGATGTACCGAACAAAAATTGCCAAAAACTCACTTTTTTGTGATTTTCTTCATAATTGTTGTTTTTACACCAAATCTGTATTTATATTAAGATTCATTGATGTCTTGCCTTTATAAAAATGTATACTTTTATATGTCTTGCGTTAATAATTACAAAGTTATGGCACTTTTACTACATGCATGTCTGAGAGAACACAGCTGCCTTAAGGTGTCATATTGATATTTTATTTATGTTACACTACGAGTATATCCTACCTCCTAATATAAAAATAATGCTTACCCTAACTCATCAAGGCATTTCAGTTGACTCAGTCTTGTCAGCTCTTGAAATGACCTCATGTCTAGATGTACTCCATCTAGATACAACCTCTTGATAGACCTTGCTTGCTGCATTCCCTTCATGAATGTCGCCACACAATCCTCAGGAATTAAATCATCGCAAGAAGAGGGCAGTATAAGCTCGAGCCAATGCAATTGAGTGCATGATATCAATGCTAAGCCACCGTGTTTCACTAAGTCTCCTGGATACGGACTGCCTTTGACATACAGTTTCTGTAGACATGTGAGTTTGCTATGTATTGAGTGCAGTAACTCATTGTGTTTACTCTTACTCAAATTATCCACATTGATACACAGCTCTAACAGATTCTGAGATAGAGTAACCATTAGGGGTGAAGCTACTGCATCACTCATCGCATTACCTGTAATACGCAATCCTGTTAGTTGTGATGGTAACTTCTGTGCCAATAATTCCATATCAGGGGATGGTATGTTCATGTTGTGCAAATACAACTTTTGTAATGCTTGGTTGAGTTTGTTAGCAAAGACCGGTATGCCTTTTCCTGCCTCAGCTTTATTGTATGAGATATCAAGTACACGTAGTAGCGGCATTTTGTGCAGGAATGACATAAGTTTTGTGGTTTGTTGCTGTGTCGAGGCAGTTGACCTTGCATACATCTCCAAGAGTGACTTCATATCACCTCCTTCTATTGATTCTAATAAAGAATCGAAATTACTACCAAGTTTGAAGTAATTCACATTTAGTCTTTTTAATGTGATATTCTTCAAGCTGTGTAATATAGGGCCAATGTTTTGTTTCCGACGAAGACGGTAATCCTTCATATGCCTGAATGCATACAATGTAAGCTGCCAGATGCGCTGGAGTATACAGACAAATCCAGTTCTCGTGTAGGTCTGGGTTTGACGAGACAAACGACTCCCGCATTTGTTGTATTTTGTCCTTAGAAAGATATTTCATCCTACGCAGAGAATTGTTGAACATTTCCAAAGATGGTCCAAGACAAACATCAGGATCACTGACGTTTGCAATTGGTCGTAATGTTATGTCAGAGATAGCGCCAGCTCCACAATATTTCATGAAATATGCCAGTGCGAGTGCAGTTTTCGATGAAATTCCATGAAATAAGACCTTGTCATCCACGAAAAATCTCCTTAAAGTTGAAACGAACTCAGCCTTGGCATCAGCTTCAAAGTTGCATTCTAGACACAACTCAATATACTGTTGAATAGGTCGCGAGTCGTCTAAGGATAGTTGTTCATTATAATATTTCTGCGCTGGAATTTCAGACTCGAAAATGTTCAACAGCTTTTGCATAATTGACTTGGCGGCAATTTTTGATCTAGACGCAAATATCAGGACAGGAGCTATACTTAGGGCATCTTTGACAGTGTTTACGTTTTGTAGATAGGATGTTACCTTTCTGGGATTATTTTGGAGATAATTGCCAGCGCAAAATTCCTGTCCTGATTTGTGGAAGAATTGTAACGCATGTTCGCCCCTTCTACATAAAATTCCCATGCTGCGTGCTTGGTCTAGGTATTTCTGTTCACACGATTTCTTGACTTCTTCTTCTGTAAATACGATCTTTGTCGTTGGCGGTGTCAAACCATTGACAGCTAATTCTCCGAGAGCAGAATATAACATTTCCTGAAACATAATTGAACCAAACGGTCTGAGAACTCATTTGATACATGTGGTATGACTAAACAATAGATAGCATTATAAGTGATATCTTTTCAAATTGTCCAGAGCACATTATTGGTATCAAAACATTAATATGAGGCGAAAGCCAATTTTTTTTATCATATTTTTCAAATTTCAAATTTGATCGTGTCTGCCAAAAGAAAAATGGAAACCAATTCGTTCTTTCTTTTTCACTTAAAATTGTGCCAAATGTAAATATATGCACAGATAATTATGCTAATCTGATGAACATGATGACATTAAACATTCTCCATTTTGGAATCATAACCATAGACATTATTGCCAGTAAAGAAGTCATATTTTTGATTTAATTGTTTTGTTTTGTAAATAATACACTGTAGTTCAAATATAAATTTCATTATTATCGCTACTTCTAATACGACATTGACAACAAAATTCAAACATGATTTTGATTTAAACTTTTGATCCAAACACAAGGAAATAATTTCTACTTCGGAATTTGCAGATGATACTCTATTTTTCATCAGCGAGTGAGTGACTTTATCAGGTCGAGATTTTCTTGACCTTTGACCTGATAACAGACTCGTAGATTGATACATTATTTCCTTGTGTTTGGATCAAAAGTTTAAATCAAAATCATGATTTATACCAACACAGATGAACTTTCATTAAAACATATTTTCAATTGATACAATCAATGATAAGACGTTCCTTAATAATAAAACAAACGATTCACACCTTCTGTGACTTAACGTTACTTCTTCTGAATGTTGGTGGTAACAGTCGTGACGAACGAATCCTTTCAACAAGGTTTGGTTGCGCTTGCAGCTCTTGGGCACTTTGAGTACTCTAAAATCAAGAACATAGCAAATTTGAAAACATAAAACTTTAAGTAATTGATTAAATAATTAGCCAATAATAAAATAACAACACAACAGCAACAACAACAACAACAACAACAACAACAACAACAATAATAATAACAATAATAATAATAATAATAATAATAATAATAATAATAATAATCTCTCTCTAAATCGTACGTCTTACCTCATCTGAAGTAGATTTCATGAAGTTGTCATACATGATTGTTACTATATCGTCGTAGAATTCACTGACCCTGTCTGGTATGCCCTTTTTGCCATTCGTTGCAACCCAGTACCACGAAATCAACAATACCATTAATGGAGTAGAAATATCCAATAACAGTTTATTGTCGTCGATATAATGAAGCAATCTCTTTCCTAATGCTATTGTTGTCAGATCTGTGGGATTCTGTCCGAAGAGTTTCTTAACGTAAATTCTAACATCCGAGCGCTTCATCTTTTGTAACTCTAAGCGTCTATATACAGGAATCTCTGATATAAGTTCCTTTTCCCTCCAAGGTCTTGTCGTCACAAGGACGCAGCACTCACGATATTGTTTGAATCGTATGATCTCTACAAGGTTCCCAGTAATTTCGTGTTTGAATAAATCAGGAGGAGCTTCATCTAACCCGTCAAATACGATAACAACCTCTTTACCTAGAGTATGAATGACTTTCCCAAGTGTAGACCTATCCACATTCGAAGACAGCAACTGCGAACAGATAAAATCTTCAATATTGCTGGTATATTTTAAAGTTGCTAATTGAATAATGAATAACAATTGTACGTCTTTGAGGGGAGACAGACTAGATTGATGACACCAGTCAAAGGCCAATTTGGAACAGAATGTAGACTTTCCTTGACCCGGATTGCCTGTCAGTATATAACGTGCATCTTCCTCGCTCTCGAAAATCTCTTGATATGATTCCAAACGCTCTTTTATCGGTCGCATTCCAGGTATCGTAATGTCAATAGTCACTGGTACATAGATGCTATCTAAGTCCACATAATTTCCAGGTTGCCATGGATACATTTGCTTTTTGCAGTAACTTTTCAGGTAGTATTTCCTTAAATCTGCAGCTATTGATTGCACCAAGTCTGAAAACAAGAACATAATGAAAGTGAATGTATTCATGTTAAAAAATTAATATATTATTAACAATGCAACCTGTAGACTAGACCAAAGAATACAATTGATGAATGATCACAATATCTTGATTATTTGATATTTAAGAAAGAACGTTTTTAGACTTACCGTTGTAATTTTCTTCTTGAGTGTCAGAGAGAGTTACAGGTTCAGATTCACGAATGTCTTCATTGACATTAGTTTGGTTTAAAGACACAAGGGGTTCATTTGGCAATTCGGTGTGAGGACTGGTAGCATCTGGTCCTTCATCAGCATTAACAGCTAAGTTAATATAATAAAATTGATAAATACATATTACCCTATTCATATTAGACATTAGAACTTTATTTCATATTCGACATAGCGGAACTTAATTCATATTCAACATAGCGGGCCTTCTCGACATAGCGAAGCTTCTTTATATCCGACATAGTGAACCCTCTGGTAAAGGAAAATACCAGATCGACATAGCGGACCTTCGACATAGCAAACCTTCGACATAGCGAACCTTCTTTATATCCGACATAGTGAACTGGTAAAGGAAAATATTGCAAAATTTCGCCATAACGGGCGTACACCATATTGTTCCACTCTACTTATTTATGATGAGCGGCTTTTACAGCTACATTTTTGGCTAATTTAGGCATAGATTATCAGATTTACGTACCTTGTTCAATGGTGTGCTCTTCACAAGGAGAATCTTCAACAAAATGCATTTGACATAGAAACCCCATACAGTCAGGACATGCTACGAATACTTCTTCGGCACAACCATGGACTTGACACAGTTCCACTTCTCCCGGAAGGGAACCTATAATTGAAACATTTTGTTCATATGCGTTAAATCATGTAAGATCATAAATTGATTTCTTAATGACATGTTCGTTGATCGACTATATGCTGCAAGGTCATATTTCGAAAGCAGTGCATATTATTTATTATTTATTCATTAATTTTATTTCTTAGTAGGTATTATTTAATATTTTAATCACCCATTTGACAGCGCTCACAGCAAATGTAAAAGAACCGTGTCACAAAAATGAAAATTTCGAACATTTATTTATATGAGGTGTGTGAATTGTAAGGTTCTAACTGATATTCTGGTGTGTTTGCAATATATCCGTTTTAAATTCACAAAAAACAAATACAAAACAAAAGACATTCAAAAGACATTCTAAAGCTTTGAAAATAAGGATTTCAAAACTATCATCATCATCACCAAAAATTACCAAAGCATCAATTAGAACCAGGGATCTACTACGAAGGGATAGGCATCTGAAATCACGTGACGAAACCGAAATATGTATCCTAGGTCGGACAATAGGCGGATTAGCGGCCATTTTGTCTTCGACATGATTTTATTCACGTGTCCTTACACTTTAGTACACAAATATATAAGTTAACAGGCTTACAATATTAAAATTATATTTTGAATATACAATATATTCTGTAGTAAATCGATCAAATGACGGTGATTGTTCAGGTATTATATGCTTGATAAAATTAAACTGTCTGACCAGCTAGTATTCTCCTCCGCCGTCAGTGTGATTCCAGACACACCACGTACCGTGTTGCGAATGTGGAGGAGACTAAAGCTGTATTGACGAACACGCATGCGTTAAAAAATATGTAGCCTAGGGCGAACATTAGCATGACGTAGTTTCCGGCATTGTTCCTATGCACTTTCACCCTCCTGTTAGAACCTTGTAATTTTTAGCTCACTAGATAACATGCGCATTTAAAAGCGCATAGCGTGAAATATTGGCGTGTTTCGGGGTTTGTGAAAATGGGTCACGTGTTTATTTCTGCAATAGCTACACACCTGATAGAGAGCCTTTGTTCGTCTGTAGCGATCCCTCTTGCTTAATTTGAAGAATAATATCTTTCCCGATATGGTGCACGGTATCCTGATCAATATGTACTTGGGTATAGGGGGTGACATTTGTCTTAATCTGATAACAACAAACACAATAACCGACACAAAATGAAATAGAAATGTCATTGCAATTGCAGTGATACATAACATGTCAAATCTCTCAAATAGATCAATTTCATAGCAATTCAATAATAGACCAACGGTCAGTGTACCTGTGCACTTACGCGTTATTTCAAAGAACACATTATTTGCAAGGCTGATAAATGATCAAATTCCTCACAAAATACCAACCAAAATTATTGATTCAACCCCAGAAAACTGCTTTAATTTATAGGTCCCGGCGTATGAATCTTTATACATAGACATACTTACGCCCAAACATGTCAAAGCCGACGTAAGTTTCGGTGTTAGAAGCAATTGGCGACCTTGAAACTTACGAATGTTAGAATATTTGCAGTACGTTATCAAAAATGTTTTTGAATGATATAAAAACGTTTTTTACCCTTTAAACGCCCTTTATATAACCCGACATTTAAACGTTTTCTGGCAACCTTTTCTAACCCTTTGCGAATAATGTCGAAAACGTTCTGTGTTTGCTGGGTTAGTTATGTTTGGTTTGGGAGTTAAAATGTCCAAAACATTCATTCTGTTTTCAACGATACAGATTTTTCAGAGACACTCTGCATATGCAATGCAGAGGAACGGCGTAATAGCTAGTGCAGTACAATACATTCAAAAATAGTGTAAACCCATTACTATGGTAATTAATCCTGTTAGATCACTACTTCTACGGCGAATTACGTCAGATGTACCTCTATCAACTTGTTGCGCAATTCATCTGCTGATTGCTGTGTGAAATACTGACGTCCTAAACTTTCAAGTCCGTCCACGAGATCTGTGATGTCTTTCCAAAATGCGTTAAATGTCAGATCATCAAGTTGAAGTTTGTTTCTTACTTCGAAATGCGCAAGCATATTCCGAATAGAAAAAACCTGTAAAGGTATTACATAAATCAATATTTCAGTTATTTCGCTCCAAAATGTCTGGTCATAAAGCTGTACTTTTTTAAAATCTCCAAATGAGCTAGGATATTTCGAATATTGAATACCTATAAAGGAATAACAGAAATATTTCAAGTAGGACCAGTCCGTGTATGATTCTCAAAATAATCAGAGGGTGTCTGACTATATTGTACAAGTACTCCCTCCCTTTCTTTCTTTCTTTCTTTCTTTCTTTCTTTCTTTCTTTCTTTCTTTCTTTCTTTCTTTCTTTCTTTCTTTCTTTCTTTCTTTCTTTCTTTCTTTCTTTCTTTCTTTCTTTCTTTCTTTCTTTCTTTCTTTCTTTCTTTCTTTCTTTTTACATGACAAAATAGGTAGCAGCATGAGTTTGTCTTACATTTCATTTTACTTGTACCAAAGAATATTTCATTTGTATACGATGACGCCAAATCACAATTATGTTAAATTTATAATTATAGTCACAATACTTACCTTCGTTATTTGTTCAAATACGGATTGATCGCCACCGTGAAATCCCTTGAATTTACTCATAATCATGAGTAATGAAGCTGCATCAAAATCCGCCAAGTTTGAGAAAGTCTTCTTGGCTGGTATCCTAAGCACAAACAATTTGATGACTTCCAAAGGATCTTTACTGAATAACGTTGGATTGGCATTAGTCCATTGTAGAGATCCATACGATGGGTACACCTGAGCTTCGATGTCTGCCACCCAATCGATGCATCCCTGACACGCTTTGTTTTTGATGGAGGGTTTCTTGTTTTGTGGACATTGGTTGGGAGTGGCACAGAGCTGAATGGTTTGTTTTGTATGATCATGCCAAATATCAACTGCGTTTTGAAGACTTGGAAGTACATCCTCCAATATGGTTTGTATTGCAGCAATGCATGTCATAAAATTATTATATGATTTTGGACCCATTTTTATCCTGCATACGAATTCTATCTATAAACATGGTAAATATAGAAAAAGGTGTGAAATAATATTGTTATCTATTTTACTAATTAATTTAAGGTGATATCCCGGGGGTGATATGGAATTCACAGAAAATGGCTATGTTTTGGGGAAATTCAGTATTGTACTTTTTTTTATTTCATCGATTGGTATAATCATGGACGTATAATAAGCCCGGAAAATAAGAAGGACTAGAAACCGCTAGCTCTTTCATTGTCCCCATGTTCGTTCACCGGTACTCTAATCGTTGCTTTGTTATTCGAGTAGCAAATATTGGTCAGATTACTCATCCAAGTGCGCCTTCAGATACTTGAAATTCGGAACAGGCCGGTGGCATCCGAGATTGTTCGGCACTAATATCAAGGATTATTAAAGCAAGATGTGACAATTGCTCATTAGCATGTGTTCAATTCTTATTTAAAAAGCATATTGTTATTAAAATGATGTCGTGACCTTGCTAGAGGGGGCTAATAATATCTGCAGACAGAGTTTGTCTCGAATTCTATGTTAAATATCGAAATTAAATAGCTGTTATATGATTGGCTGTCCACAGTATACAATTTTGTTATAAAATAAATGTAAACCGTTCAATCTATTGTGTTTGAAGTTCAAATTTTATGTGATGTTTTAGCATCTAAAGACCCGAGTTCAGTGAAATCTAGCTAAATCTGGCGGTGTCAAATTCTGCTGCATCACCACGTCTGCAAATATTGACTTCTAACAAATGTGCGGTAAACCACGATTTATCAGCATTTAAAAGAGATGTGAATTGACAAAGATAAACAATCGAGTATACAAATGACAATTGACCACATGTAAACCGTCGCGAATCTTAAAATTCTGGTCCGCGCGATTTCCCGGGAATCCACGTCACTGCAACCTGTGACCTCTGTCAGACTTGCCCAATTTTTGGTCCATTGGTGCTTTACTCTAACATCGTAGTCAAGTTTGTGTGATTTTCTTTATCTACTTAGAAAATCAATAATTCATCATGTTCATGCCAGGAGCCAAGTACCGTTATGTCTGATTAATGCAGATTGATATTTTTTCACACATGGACGCGCCATGATTAAGGGTTACGTGAGGTGCAAAGGTTTTTGTCACTGGAACCTTTGACCTCAATCAGACTTCCTAATTTTTGGTTCATTGGTTCTTTACTCTAACACCGTAGTGTGATTTTCATTATTTATTATAAAATCAATAATTCCATGTCGGGAGCCAAGTACCATTATATCTGATTAGCGAAGTGATATTTTTCACACGAGGACACGAATACCAACACACAGACAAATATGGAGCCATGATGCAAGGTCACGTGAGGTGCAAAGGTTATTGTGACTTCAAATACTACTTGTATTTCATATCTTATATCTGTCACACATTTCCCTCATATTATTGCCATTAAGTCCTAATTTCGACATTACTATAGCAAATAGTTATTCCCTTATCAAATTAGAAGACTTTTTTGGAAAAATAAATCACTGCTGCCTGATGGGATCACAGTTGACTAACTTCCGGCCGTCGTGACCATACTAGGGGGCGTTTTTACTCTCTCCAACAGTTTCAATTCGCTAAACTTACGAAATCTTTATGTGATGACCTCAATCACATGGACCAAAAGTAAGAGTTGATATAAATTATTCATAGCGAATCGATACCATACCTCACTTTGTTGAGAGCAAGCCAAAAAAATTCGAATAGAATTTATATTTGGTAAGAAAATGATAACATCAAACAACCGTGTGTTAATTGACTCGAAATTAAAAGGGGACATAATGTGATCAGGAAAACTAACATTTAACAAATAAGAATATATTCTTTATTAAAATCGCACATTATTGTCACATTCAAAAATAAAGTCAGCACTTACCTATAGAGTAACGCAGGGCGGCACCTGGACAATAACGACCTTTGTTCGAACTGGTGTCTGACTTGCGAAATGTCCAAAGCGTGATCGATTTACAGCTATTTACAGGCATGGTATTGAGCGTTACGTTTGTCTTTATTCGATTTAAACACATGTAGCAATGACATGTCAAGCAAAAGAGCGTAGTAAAACAGCTAGATTTTCTTCAGTAAATACTTTTATAAGTATAAAAACAGCCCATTCTCGCCTATTATTTTAGTGTGTTCTTGCATGCACCGTCATCAATCGTTCCAAGCTGCACGTATACCAGTGGACTTTGATTATGTACAATATACATGATAAAGGTAGACTCTGCAATGCGATAATAACGTTAAAATAAAAATTAATTTAAAAAGGAACGGGGCGCCCAAAGGGAACTTTGATGTGCTGAAATAGCTCGAAATGTAACCGTTTGGATAACATTTACTTCTTTAAAATAATTGTCACATTAGCATAGTAAACAAAAAATATTATGAAATGCAAGGCATATATATCATGTATATTGCAGTGGGAGAGGTGTAGAATGGTACTGCATAGGATGCAAGATGATTGGTTTCAAATAAAAGGCATAAAGGTTACCATTTTGGTTACTATTGTTAGGCAATCTTGGTATGTCATGGGGGGGGGGCAGAATTATTATACTTAGAATATAGCTTTGCATATTGAATTCTTCTGGATTGTTTTACAAACAGGGGTATTTATTTCATATGAGTGACTGCATTGGTAAAGAAGACAAGAATAAATAATCTGAACGAGTGTTATTTAGTGAATTTTTGTTTAATCATTACTGAAAAAGATAAGATATATACACATTTAGATAACAATGTTTTTACTTCGAAACATCATCAATGAAAATGAAGTTTAAGTTAACATTAACAATGGCCTGGGGCCGAACACGATTCACAACAACTCAAAACCGACGCACAGTGTCATCGCCCCGATATCTCCATGGCAGAAATCGCCATGACGGTAGACTGAATCCACTTGTTCTTCAATAGCCACGCATTTTGTTCCGACCTGTTTAATAGTTTTTAAACGCATAATGGGCCGAGGGACATCCGACCAAGGCTATTGACAATAGCCCGATGACTGACCTCTGTAGATCTCAGTGAGCCTGGTACGTCATCTGCATTAGACTGCCTCCACCAGTGGCCCACATTGCGCTTGTAACGTGATATGTTTCGTTACCCCAATTGTTTACGAATGAGGGTAGCTGTCATTTTTGTCTGTAAAATCTGAATTTTTGTTAGTTTTTGAGTTCAAAACGCACGGTTCTTTGCCAATACGCTCGATGACGACTATCATGTTCTTTCAACACATATATTCAAGTGCAAGCCTTAAAATCGGCTTCTTTAGAAAGCAAAAATTACGGGAGATATTCATCATTTTCTACCCCGGCATCCAAAGATTTATCGTCTGAATATCTAATCATGCATAGCACATACACGTGTATCGATCCCGGGTATTGATTTTAGTTTCCCTGCTGTACAATGTAATTATTTACCTGGCGATGTCGGCGTACGCTGATCGATTAGAGGTCAATGACCATTTGATCTTCTGAACAGTTGTGTTGAGCTTGGCATCAGATCTTGGCTTCTCTCCTCATATGATCTTACCGGCCTTTCGGTTCTTTGCTCGTTTAGAAAAACTGGGATGCTTCATTTGCCATAGGTGGTCCCAAACTGTGCAATTTCAGAGAAATGGAATGGGTTCAATCGCATCCTCGGTCCTGATGTAACCAGGATCCAGCAAACTGTTCATGCAAAGCTGAAAAGCTTTTGAACATTTTGGTTTGCATGGAGAGCAAAGAAGAAAAAAGAAAATCGAAGAAGAGCAAGGATAAGAAAGGCCAACCCTCTACGGTCCCAAAATGATCATGATTGAGAAAAAAGAAATTGGATATGATGCAAATACAACATGTTTTGTTGAAAACTACTGGTTCCCGACGCGCCAGCGGAGGAAAATATTAAAAATCAGTCAACACCGAGGGACCAGTAGTTTTCAGTACTTTCCCTCAAAACATGCTGTATTTTGTATGCTATTCCCCCAATACAACAGCTTAATGAATCCTTATTGTCACCGATGAGTAAATAAGCTACGTTTCTATCATAGCAATCTAAAAACATACAGGCCTAACCTTTTATCACTAATAAAACAAATTCTGGCCATAAAATGTTCCACGCATGCGTAAGTGTGATTAGTAGCAACGGCTTATTATCGTGTTAACAGCGTCATTTTGGTTGTGCCTGACAACCAAATCATAGTTGTCTGAATTTGCAGGAAGGACAAGAAACCGATTTACATGGAGCAAGTCTTAGATAAAAGTAAGTTCTGTAATTTTTTTCGTATTTTCGAATTTCGATCATGGTCAGAATAACGCAATGGTTTATTCAATTGATGATAAAGATTATTGCAAATATTCGTTGTCTTTAATCATTAAAATCATCTCATATTATCGAGTCAAACTTTTAACAATTCACAATCCAAACTAAAATGGGGATTACTATTCCCATAGGGTAAGCCAATTTTTCAAGTGTTACACTTTTTTTCTGTGGCGTAGCCAGGGGGGTGGGGGGAGGGGGAAAATTAACACCCCTGAAATTGTCAGGGATGAAAATGAAGAGTAAAGTGTCATTAAAATGACTAAAAATTGGACAAAATTTGAGAAGTGGGGATAAAAACTTGGCTTTGACTCTCAAACTAAAAATCTGGTGGTGGAACATGAATAAAAAAAAAATAAAAAATAAAATTTTGGATTTATAAAGCGCCTTTCTCCAGATCTTAGAGGACTCAAAGCGCTGTAATTTCGCTGCAATGGTGAATCATCACAATCAGATCGCATCAACTAGGTTGCTGCCGAACGGCGCACACATATTCGCATTTAGATTGTAACATTCACCAATTATCTGTGCAGCTCCCCAAATTCCATTGGGTGAAGGAAGTTTTTGATAACCAAACAACTAATCACCGATTTTTGCGATACAGTAGGAAACCGGAGATCCCAGAGAAAACCTGCGAGAGCGAGCATGGAATTGGGATAAACCAAGTGCACATGAGTCCTTGGGCCGCGCCGGGGCTTGAACCCGGGACCTCAGTGGTGCAAAGCGAGGGAATTAACGCTGCGCTAACTCGCCCTCACAGGGTCAGCACTTACGAACTTACAAATAGCAGAAATGACAACTTTTAACGGTTGTGGTTTTGACATTTTGTGTTACTTGGGCTGCAGCTGATGCTGAAACTGCTGTAAATTGTTTATATTATTATTAATGTTTGGGAAGTCTGATTCTAATATAATTATTTTCTTTCCCAGCTCGTTAATCATGTGGGTGTCCCACTTAATGAATCGGTACAACGTTGTACTAATGCTACAACTGCTTTGCGTTCTGCCAGGTAAGTAATCTATACTTAAAGCCATATTATAACATTTTCATACAAAATAGATTAATTCTTTGCCATAAAATGTTAGCTTTTACTGTCTGTTATGTGCCCTTTGCGAGCCGAACAACTAAGGCAAAGCAAAGAATATTGTCGTGTTATGATACGATCCTTTGTTGTGTAAAATGATCACCGTGACGCACGCCATGTACGTACTGTGTTATGAACATCGCGTATGCATTCGACTGATGTTTCCATCGTAATAATAAAACTACGGTTCCTGCGTTTTATTCAAAATCTCGGATTTTGACAAAACTACAGCACCTAGGATCTTGATTTTTGCAGAGTATGTTGGTTTAATAAAGTACAATATAATCGTGTAAAAACAGAATTTTGAAATATATTGAGGGCATCCTCCTCAGCAAATGTTATAATATGTTTAAATCCTCATATCACGTCCATCTCAACATTTGGTTTATTATTGTTTTAATGAAGTATTCAGCAATTATACCTTTCACATTGGTCATAACTCAAGCTAAAATTGGCTCTGTATTCATGGTATTGGTATAGGGTAAATGCAAGGGTATTAGCTGTTCATTTTCAAAGACGATGGTGTTAGGGCTGATTTTTTTAAAGCAGCATGCTCAGCAAAAAGCAAAATGAGTAAAAAAATTGCGCAAAAGAATGGATCTACGATTAGGTTCACTTTGAAGTAAATACAGGCGGTTTAGTAAGCCGTAGGAAAAAACCTAGGGAGGATTGGGGTTGTAACAGCATTCCTCTTCTCGTCTTTCATAGAACAAGGGTTTTATATATATATATGTATGTATGGGAGGGGTGTGGGTGTGTAAAAATAGTGATCTTGATATGGAATTTAAATACGATATTGCACATTTACCTAGTCTTGGCCTAATTGCATATCAGCATCACGTAGAAATGCAATTAACATTAATTTTTAACGTGATTGTACGAGACTATTATGATGACTACGGGTCATACTTTTGTCGTTAGAGTTTGGCGATTGAGACATGACCAGATACATCATTTGTTAATGATCTTTAAATAAACCCAACCCAATGCATTTATTTAAAAGTAATCGCTTCCATGTCGCTGATAAATTCCGTTGAATTGAAACCCGGTTATTAATGTTTCAACATTTAATCATCTCGTGATTCTCGTCGCTAGCTAGGCATCGTTCCAGATTAACAATAAAAGAAGGCCGTTGGTAATGACAACCGAAATGTCAAAACAGCTAATAATGTATTACTCTAATTGGACTTGTTGAAGCAGTTCAAACCCCGACTGTATTTGAAGCGATTTAAAACAAGTTAAGGGGTGTAAAGAGGGCGGGAACCTGGTTTGGATTCCAGAGGGAATGTGCTTATAAGAGACATATCCATCAGAAAATGATTAGCTCAGATCGCGCACCAAATAAGTTAGCAGTTCAGAAATTGCAATTTTGTTTCAGCCTTGAAAAAAAAGGCAGATATGGGAATCGAACCCGGAACCTCCCGGTTGTAAAACTCAGCGCATTACCAATAACTAATAGCTGTGGAAAGTTTGATAGTAATCCTTGATATTGCTGAATACTGATATTTATCTAAGGTACGATGCTGTTCAACATGTTCAAATAGACGTTCCATATAAACTAGGACTATGTGAAATGGTTATCAATCAAGTTTTCACGTTATCAACAATCAATAATAAACCGATGAATCATGGAATATTACTAAATACATGTACTTACTAATCTACCAAATAAATAAATAAGTCAGTAAAGAAACAAATAAATAAATAATGCAGAATGCAGTTATTATTTAAGTTACAAAATTCCAAACATTCTATTATTTATAATTTTCTGCTATACACGTAAAGGAGCTGTGCTTTTAATATCCGCGCCTAATCAACAATGGATCTTTCACTCCATAGTCAAACTACTTTGTTCCCTGTAGGATTATGTATTGACCAGGTCCTAAACAACTCAGTCATAAACAGGATGCTTTATAACTATTAAGAGATCACAGTTCCCAATCAAGCGTATATCAAGGTCATTCATTGGCCGGCTTTCTGAATAGGAGGGCATTATAAAGAAATACTTCATGTACGTGCCAATCACAGCATAGGTTTGATAACAGTTTAATATAAATCAAAATAATGGTCATCCAACGTATCCAAAGCAGTATAGTTTAGACGTAGACGCAAGCTTCGTGCGGGAAACATACGGCGTCGAAGACTACAGCTGTTCCGAACTCAGCCAGGAACCCTGCTATCAGACGAAAATTTGGATGTTGTTACAATGAATTCAAAGTAATTATATCGTCAAGAGATCCACATAGAGGAATACGACATCTATCGTGAGCCAATCTACATGTCCAAATAACAGCGTTAATTTCTTGGTAAGCTTAAAACGCATTGAAAACGCCAAATTGCAGCCACAAAATATATAATATTAGTAAATCACCAAAGTGAATGGTAACGTAGGTATGTGGAAAAGAACTGTATTAACAATAACAAAGTATGTGCCCAAAGATTTGTCTTTGGCATGTCGCTATTTTGAAATATCATCAAAAATGTCAAATTTTGGGAAAAAGTCCCAAAATTTAAAACAAAATAAATACATATTCGCACTCGGCGGCTCAGTCACTACCTGCCGCTGTGATTTGGAGGTAACTCGTCGCTTCCCCTCTCCAGCTACCTGTACTTTAAGTTTGCCCATATACCCCTTAAAGCTTTTGAAAAGAAAAACCAACCATCTCATTTTCAGAAGTAAATCGCTGGCAGAGAATGTCGCCAATTAATGGGAGTTAATGTACATTAACGTATCTATAGCTATTAAAATGTATTACTGCGTTATTATGTTTTTATTTGAACAATGAAAAGCTACTTTGATCTTGGTATACCCATTAAGCTGAAAAAAACCCCAATATATCATTTGGAGCAATACAATGTTAGCTTAATGATGCTTTAAGCCCAAAATTAATAATTCATCATACAATCGACTTAACAAATATACAATGCTTTATTTGGAGCAATAAATTGTATCTATATGAAAAGACGCTTTCCTTCTAATGTCTCTTCGAATCGAGTTAAATTTGCAATAGATATGCCCTTTAACAACAATAAATCAAGCAAGTTTTCAAATACATGTATATGATTTGTAGAATGAACTTTTGCCATACATTAAAGTGCTATTTTTCGATAATATATTGATTTAGATAATGAAAATTGATTTTTTTGGGTTCAATCGTCCAACAATACGTCGTCTACCCTTAAACAACAAGATCTTACAGAGCAATATAGCTGTTGCTACAGTCAAAAAAGTTTTAATTTAGTTATATTCGTCTCAACTATTATTCAGGGGATTTCTCAAACCATGCATTAATTTTCTTCGTTCCAATGCATTTTTGTATCTAATAAACATAGCAAGTAAGCATTCTATTTGATTAAATTTAATATGGTTAGCAACTATTTTAAACTGTTGCGATTTGGTAGTTCACAGCATCTTGTGAATGGTGGTGAACTTTGGAAAAAATTGCAGTGATCATTTCATAGTGAGCGTGTAGAAGGATTCAATATACTTTTGTAGGCCCTGTTGTAAAGAGGGCTGAAACACCAACACTTTTTTAAAATGTACATAACTCATTAACAACAATAAATCAATCAGGTTTTCAAAGTATATGATTTGTGAAAAAGTGTTAGTTTTCAATAATATCAAGGGGCGCAACACTAAATAAGCGTCCCATAGGATAACGTGTGATTTTGGCCTACTTCGAGCGCCATTCCTGGCGTCCCTGCAATACTTGGCAAAATAAATTTGGTATCAAATTAAAGCTCTGTTTCTGTAGATTCCAAAACTTTTGTCGGCATATATCGATGACCGTTGACTTTTTTCGCTATTTTGCGGTGCAAAAAATATGGCATAAAAATATACTAAATTCACCACTCACATTTCAAAATCGGAAGTTGTCTTCATCCGCCACAGAGAATTGCTTTTGAGATAAAATGTCCGGTTTTTTCTGCATGTTATCATTGAAGACACTTGTCGAATTCATATGAGCTGATATTGAGTGATTTAAAGTGAACATGTCGGTAAATATGGTCGCTACAATCTCATACTCACTATGGACTATATTAGCCGAATTTCGTTCTTACATAAAATGCGTAGTGATTTAGTGTTGCGCCCCTTATAAGGATTTAAAAGTTTTCAAAATCCACATTTGTCACTTATTAATTAAATTAGAGAAAATTTGTAGCTCAACACCGAAAATTTCATGTCTCTGCGACATTTCGTTCAAGAGAAATGTTGTTTTAAATATCAGTGCCGAAACTCGGAAAATCGCATATTTCGACTTTTCCTCCAATATGCGAGAGTTTGCACAAAACTCACTAAAACTAGTGACAGGCAACAATTTAAGCACGTCTTTGAACCAAGTTTAATTTCTTTTCTAGATTATCTGTCTTGCCATTTTGTTTTGGAAAACACTTGTTAATGAGTGTGAAGTATAAACACCACCCCCCTGTTTCAGTAGCAGCAATTATGATCTTTTTGTATAGGCCTACTGAACATGCAGCAAAACGGCTTCATGCAGATTAACAATGCCTATTAACTTTAAAACCCATTTTTGAGCCTTTTTTTTTTTTTTTTTATACAATTTCTAGACTTTGCAGGTGCCTGCTCGGCCAATAAAGCATTTTTCCCAATAATAATTCATCAGGGTGACTTTTCGTAATCCTTGTTTATCATCATGATTGAAATAGAACACATTTCGTGACGCGCATTTCTTATTTTACGCGAAGAATGTAAAAAGAACGCGTTCATGACGCCGGCCGTTACAAGGGGCACAACACTAAATAAGCGTCCCATAGGATAACGTGTGATTTTGGCCTACTTCGAGCGCCATTCCTGGCGTCCCTGCAATACTTGGCAAAATAAATTTGGTATCAAATTAAAGCTCTGTTTCTGGAGATTCCAAAACTTTTGTCGGCACGCCCCGCGTTTAGCAGAGTCCTCGTCAATCATCTTTTTCCCCTCCCATTTTCATTTTGCTCAACAACCTAATTCTAAAATAAAATCTCTGTCATCATGTATAGCCCCTCTCACTGTAAAGTATGCTGAGATTGACTCATTAACATTATTATCCATTGTATCAATGGTCATTTATGTATTTTGTAAAATCTAATGTATCATACTTATGATTCTTATCATGCATTACTATGCATTATATTATGCATCCATTGTATCAACATGATCAACAAACATTTAAAATGTACTCTGCCATCACTATAACTAAGAGAATTAGAAATATTATTATTATACTATTTTATCATTATGTTTATTACATTATTATATTATAATATTACTATATTATCATTACATTATTATGTTCTATTATGTTATATTATTAAAAACATTAAAAATTTTATATTTATTATCATGTATTACTATGTTATAGTTGATAGTATGTATTGTATTATTCACTGAGCATGTTTGTAGAGAGCCAGCTTATCCGTTGTAAGGCGCTTATCATCGTAGAAGTACTTCAAAATCAATTGCCATTGCAGTGTGGTATTTCCGTGATAAACTACTATAAGCACGCTCGTAATATCACTATGCATTTAAAGTGTATTTTGGTCAATCATACATAGTAATGCTATTCTAACTTAATTATATTGATTTAATTGTTACTGCCTAAATGTATTGATATTTATTTATACCAATGACTCTTGTTTACATTTAATTTTATTACTTTGTTGAGCTATTACTGTCTGTTCAATTAGCTTAGATTCTTGTATTTTTAAGATATTTGTAAAAATAAAACATTGTGGTCAAAGTCATCAAAGAAAAGTGTTAGCACAGCCTTAGACCCAACGTGATTTATACTTTTCAAATTCTAAAGTTCAATTTGAAACCCCATTTCTTTTCAATTTTGGTCTTTTCCCGCGACATTTTTATAAAAAGCCGTAGAACATCGGGTACCATAAACTTTTTTGAATCAATCCATTTAGTGCAATGGGGACGAAAGTCATAAAAATTAGATGCGCTGGGATAGTATTTATTCGACCATCCGCATCAGGAAGTATTGTCCAGCTAAATAGCTATAGGCCTAATTTGTGTTGAAAGTGAAACCCCACTGTTGAAACATTACGTTATTATAAAAATGTGAAGATGAACTAAGGATTTCCGGAATAGGCCCAGTTTATATAAATACATTCCTTACTGTTTATTTATTTATTTATTTATTTATTTATTTATTTATTTATTTATTTATTTATTTCGTTTTGTTTGTTGAATACAAACTATATGAAGGACATTTGGAAACAAAAGAACTGTTGTACAAGAAAATATTATTTAAAAGAATGAGGTTACAGAAAACAATTCTTGTAAAGTCACTGTATATGAAAATGTCAAGCGAATGCTGATATTCTTGGAAAGGAATGATGGTATTAAACATGTTAAACAAAACTCAATTTACATTGTAAACCAGTTGAAATAAGAACGAAATCCATAATTTGAATGTCATTATTTAGGAAAAAAATAATGCTCAGCATAATGTTATGCATAAAACGTAATCGCGCATATAATTTCGTGCAACAAAAACCGGTGAACCATTGTCACCTATAGATCCTACCCAATAACCGGAACGGTATTACAATTGAAATGACAGGACAGATTGGTAGACAGATTGTTTTGCTAAATTGGATAGGGTCTATGCCCTAAGTTGAGAATGGACTGTCCCACTCGATTTGTGAAAAGGTCGCGAACCCTTTTGGTGGACCCAAGTAACTGCCTAAAATGAGGCAAAATTGAAAAGAAATGGGGTTTTAAATTGAACTTTGGAATTTGAAAAGTTAAAATCACATTGGGTCTAAGGCTGTGCTAACACTTTTCTTTGATGACTTTGACCAAAATTCTTTATTTTCTCAAATATCTTAAAAATACGAGAATCTAAGCTAATTGAACAGACAGTAGTATCACTTGTATATTGATGTTGATGATTGATGAAAATAAAATATGAATGAATGAATGAATGAATGAATATATCGATGACCGTTGACTTTTTTCGCTATTTTGCGGTGCAAAAAATATGGCATAAAAATATACTAAATTCACCACTCACATTTCAAAATCGGAAGTTGTCTTTATCCGCCACAGAGAATTGCTTTTGAGATAAAATGTCCGGTTTTTCTGCATGTTATCATTGAAGACACTTGTCGAATTCATATGAGCTGATATTGAGTGATTTAAAGTGAACATGTCGGTAAATATGGTCGCTACAATCTCATACTCACTATGGACTATATTAGCCGAATTTCGTTCTTACATAAAATGCGTAGTGATTTAGTGTTGCGCCCCCTCAAGGGGTTGACAGTGATTCGCCGATTCTCCAAATTTGGCCAAAATTTGCACGCTACGGTATGCTATACAGAAGTTGCCGGGAATCACAAATTTCTTGAACGCGGAGCACGGGCGCGATGCAGCTGGTAGAAATCGCGGTAGTGTTCCAGGCCTACGCGATGGCAGGGTAATGGCGGCATCCATAGTTTTATTACATTCTACTTCTACTTCTGTACACGGTAGGATCCACATGTGGATGTATAGCCGAGGGACTTTGTCCATGAGCGGTGCAGGAGTGAGTGTGCCTTTGCGTATAATACAGTGTGCGAGTAAAATCAACAGCTGCAGACTAGATTGATGCAGCCACAGCTCCCCTGAAAGTCTCAACAGACGGTGAGACTAGGATGGTGCCGGGAAGCGAATTCCACCACGTGACTGTAAGAGGAAGGAAGGAGTTGGCGTACAATTGAATTCTGGCCGGAAGAAGCTGGTATTTGCTGGGGTGGTAGGCTCTGGTGTTAGTTGGAAGAGCTGGAGACAGATATTGGTCCGGGTATACTGCAATGATGTTGTTTTGCATCTTGTACAAAAGGATGAGGCTAGCAACTTGACGTCTCTTCTCTAAGGTATCCCACTGGAGAGTGTTAAGCATGGCAGACACACTTTCTGTACGATGGTACTTCTGAAGGACAAATCTGGCAGCCCTGCGTTGGATTGCTTCAGTCCTTGCTATGTATTTCTTTGTGTACGGACTCCACACCGGGCTACAGTACTCATTTGTCCTCAAGTGACGCTTCCCAATCTTTATTTATTCACTGATAATATCAGGGATCGATATAATGGGATAGGCATCGTAGTATTACGTAACACACCGAAAGATGTAGTTTAACTCTAGACAATAGGCGCCATATTGCAGGAGGGTTAGAGTTCATAGAGGAAACGTTAAAGGTTAGTAGATTAGGTCACCCAGGCACATCACTAATGTGTTTCACGAGTTGTATTGATTTTGTAAAATTCTCCCGATTTTTAAAATTACTAAATAAGGTTAGTACTTCAAACCATTCTTTGATGAATCTATGCAATATGACGGTAATTTTGAAACATCTAAGAATCAATCTTAAACATCTTCATGATATTCATTTTTTTGCGCATGGTCAAAGCATGCTCTTGCGCTATCCACAGACTATCCGGTGGAAACTTCAAAGCAACGATCATGCGTTAATATTTACAAAATGGCGAATGATGTAGTTTAAGTCGAACAATAGCGTGACCAGCGTGACGTAGTTTTTGGCATTGTTCCTATATGCACTTTCACCCTCCTGATAATATGTTGATTTAGACAATGAAAATCGCGTCGCCTTATAATGAATAAAAAGTCGAATTAATAGGCGCCTTACGCATCAAGTGACACAGCCATACTACCTTGTACTGCCTTTCGTTCTTCATATTTTATTCATTCGTCAGCCTTATCATTAGTACTAGCCATATTTTAAATGTAATAAAAGAGTAAGTCAAGCAGATCACGTACATAATGCACTGAATGATCTGCAGGATGTTGAAATTACCATTATGGTTATCGTTAACAATTGATGGTGAATATTTATAGGTTAATGAATGCGTTGTACTTGTACTGAGATGTTGATGCGTCTAATGCACTCCCCCTTCGGAGCTCGTGCATTGGACGCATCAACATCTCAGTAGGTGTGCATTATTTTGTACAATTTCACTGCCAACATGTGATACGCATTTATAAACCTATTTCATAAAAAAATCCATGATTTTTGCTATTTTTATAACAAAATTGTCACTAAAGTGTTGGAAAATACAAGCAAATAAAAATCCATCAACCTGCAAGAAAAATGAACGCGTCCAAAAGTAATTCGCGTATTGCCCGTGCAATTTTCATTTTTCAAACAATTCCTCTGATTGGTTATCGCTATCTAAGAGTGTATAAACAGGGACCTGGGAACCAAGGGAGAACAGTGCCAGTGCATTGATTAGTCACCCCAGATTAATAAATAAATAAATAAATAAATAAATAAATAAATAAATAAATAAATAAATAAATAAATAAATAAATAAATAAATAAATGAATATTATGATCACTCACGTAAATCAGTTCACTTGTCAATTGCCATTTATCATATTTAGCATCACCCTCATAAATTCGCCGATATAGTTATGAAGTATGTCACAGAAAAACATGGTGTTATGTTGATAAAAATATGTATTTCCTACCTTAAGTAGTATTTTAAGTAGAATGTATGTATGAGTGATATAAAACAAATATTAACTCGGTGAAAGATGTATTTTTCCATTCAAGGGAACCGTCCATCTTTCACCTATATTTTGATACAGTTAATATATCGTCGGTCGCAGCACATAGTGGCGTACATAGGGGTGTACATGCAGGACAAATGCGAAACACTTTTCCGAAAAAAGCCGAAGGATGATGATGATATCTAGCTCTAAACTTATACGTCACTATATGAAACGGGTTTCGGCAGGTTTTTGAATCGTAAGCCGCACGTACGCAAACTATGTGATACGGAGCATATCGGACTTTCAGTGTATTTTTCTACCTTACGCCAAATCATCCGTCATTATGTGTCGCATTATATGAAACGGAAGCTTTGGGATACGCCACATTATGGATGATGTGCCTAAATGTCATCAAATCCGATTTTTCGCGGTTTCTCTCTTTTTTTAAAATTCAAATTGGTAACTGGAGTTACGACGCATTGTCCCGAATGAGGTGTTAAAATATACACAAGACAGGATTATTCATCTATTGATTACTTTATTTTGTAAGTTAGATTTAGTGTCTTTAAGATATTGCTTTTGTTTTAAATGAAGTCTCCGGCAATCACGGGCACTTTTTTTGCACAGTATAGTTCTATTGTTTTGCTTTGTTTTATTTCCCCCCTTGGAAAAGGGCGTCAATTCGGGTGGAAATTTTGTTTCCATTCTTTAAGAACAAGATAAAGCATAATAAAATTCAATTTTCAGAAAACGGGATTCATGTTCGAGCACACGTCTGTGAAATTGGCCAAGAGAGAGATAAACAAATTGGTTGGCGATGGTTTTTGTCCGATAAGGATCCATGTAGTTGTACAAGCATCAGACTTGGAGGATTTAACGTAGACACAAGTGAACGGTCGTTTGATTCTGAGTACAAGAAGTACGTGGATAGTCCGTGGTTTGGAGACAGTGGAGAGAAAATAAGAAACCATTACAACTTGAATTGCAACGGTAGGAATCTATTTTCACATTGAGAATGTATACACGTATTTTATTAATACTTTTTATTGACAAATTTGTTCATATTAATGTTAGTAGATTATGCATTTTGAAATTTTAATTGGGAGACAATTCCAAATTATGCGCTTCAGGTTTGGGTTTGAAGAAGTGGCCACATTAAAATCTCTTTTGTCGTCGTTTAGTTTAAGAATGTTACTTTTTGCACAAGCCAAAAGCCAAATGAGCTTATAATACGGCCCTCTGGCAAACCCGGAAGAGAAACCCCCGTGCACACGACGATGGCACCCTGTTACAAATTTTCGGGTATCCCACGTGATGCAATTACGACAACATGCGAATAGTCATACGGGCATTGAAAGCTTGACCAGCCAAGGTAGTCCCTCGTGGCAAGGTATTCGCCAGCGAAGTGTTACGTGTAATCCGATTAATACTATGTAAACTGAATCACGCTTTTGAGTTCTGAACCACGATCGAAATGATCGCATCGCAACACAAAATCTATGGCATGTACTACCAATCCAGGTGCGTGATCCATGCAGTTACCAAGGAGTTGTGTACCCACTTCGCTGGCAAATAGCCGTGCGAGTGTCTGGCATCCAAGGGGTCCCTGGTTCAAGGTCAAAACCGCACCTAAGAAAAAAGTTGTCTGTTCTTCTTCTTTCTTTCCTTCACCTCTCCAAAATACACCCATGTGACTAGAAATACATTCGAATCCTTGATATTCTTTAATTTATAATCATCATATAAATGTTTTGTTCAGAGGCAACTACTTCTGAGGGAACAACTTCCGATGGAAGTAATTTGCAGAAAATCACTTCTGATATGTTTGAAGGAACAACAATGGAAGGGACAACCTCTGAGGAAACTTCATTTGAAGGAACCACTTCTGAGACGACTCCTTACCAAACAAGTTCTCATGAATCAACGACATTGGCACAAGGTACGAAACCCTGTCAAGTCAAAAACCTGTTGATCGTCTTAAAGTGGTTCAATTCTATCACGTGTTGTTTTCTACGGAAACCCATCCTATTCTCGGTGATTTAATTAATTTGTGACAGCGGTTTTAATATTAAAAGGAAATTAATGTGTATCACAATGGCCAATATAACAGTAAGCTACATTGGGTCATACACTACAATGTTACCACTTATTTTTCATAACACCTAAACCATAAACGAATCATCTCATGCCAAACTTTTGGTGGTGTTATGAGAAATATATGAGTTTTCTCTCGATCTTGATTCGAGATGTAAATCCTGTCATACACCGAAAAGTTTTAGTTTATAGTATATATTTCAAGTAGGTTAAAATAGTGTTTTTGTAAATGGCCTCTTGATACAAATTATTATATCAAGTTGCTTGTGAACTAATTGAACGAATCGTACATTTTAGTATGCTAAATACCGATCGATCTCATTGGTCAAACAAATGTTTTAACCATAGACAATTTTCAAGTGCGATGTTTAAAAAATAGCCTACACCTTTTTACGAGGCTGGGTTAGACGTCAATTTTTGGAGGTTGGTTTCTTTTATTCACCAAGAGAGTGAAGATAATAGCCGGGATAATAGAAATACATAGAATAGAATATAAGATATAATCTCGGGGGAGGGGGCACTCCAACTTTGGAGGTGACGCGTAAGCATGTAGGGCTTTTAAGACCTCCTTTTCAGTATCACTGTCACCAAAGACCCCCATATGTTTTGGAAACACATGCTCTGTCACCCAAACACATCTTATTTTTTTAGTTCCATCTGTCACCCAAAGATCCTCCTTTTTCAATTAGAATGTTCAGCATGCAACTTTCATTTTATTACTGATTATGTTACTTACTTCGAAATAATAAAGCCATTTGAAACCATTTAGAACTAGAGAGTCAATGTTTGAGACTTCTTTTAGCTCTCACCCAAAGCCTTAGGACCAGATCTCATTATAAAAAATATCATATTCTAACCATATGCCCCCTACTTTGGGTCCAAGTGGTCCATCTCTCACCCAATGACCCCACATTTTGTACACTTTCCTCTTACCAAAAATCATGTTCTAACCCAATGATCCCATATTTTGTATATTTTGTCACCGAATGCCCTTACTGTGAAAGTGTCAGCCCTACACCTATATCCATTTTATATTGAAGTGAGCCTCGGGGATATAATATCGTATCAACACATGATGAAAGAAAAAAGGGCATTCTTTCTGCAGCCACTTAAAGTTTCAAAATATTACATTATAATATGCCCTTTTCTCCATGTAGTCAACCCATGGCCCTTGGTATGGAAAGTGGATCCATCAGCGATGCCCAGCTCAGTGCATCTTCTTACTATGTATGGAGAGGTTTGTTTGGTACTACTCATTATAGCCCTTCAAAAGGCAGACTAAACAACAAAATATATTGGGCATCTAAAGGTAACGACATCGGGGAGTGGTTCCAGGTGGATTTCTTATCTGTAGTCACAGTCACCGAGATCATTACACAAGGAACAGGGAAATGGAACGTAGAGGAGTGGGTAACAGAGCTTCGTATTGAATTTGGAGACTCTGCAAGTACATTGTTGCCTTTAAGGAATGCTGGTGATAATATGGTAAGTGTATGTTATAGAAATTATTATTAATAACTGTTAAAAATTCTGTTAAAATCATGCATATACTACATGTAGTTACAAGTTACGTCAACCATCACTTCATGATATATTATTTAACCCAGCATGAAAAATCCAAGAAATCCAATAGCAGAAATTATCAAGCGCAATTATCCAAACACACATACACACTAACCATGCTAACACGCTGGCCGGTCCAGCGCAACAGTCATGGCTTGCTATCTCCGGTCCTGCCCTCCGCACTCGAGGGGTGGTCAGTGGCTCTTAACCGGACCGAAGCAAGCTACTTTTCTCTACAGCTTTCTTTCTTTCTTCTATCACTTCATCAAAAATATTTTTTTAATAAGTGGGATTTTCTGACAAAAAAATCTTTTCGTTATTCGAAAAGAATAAAATCATATAGATATGAAAAATGTTTTAAGACAAGTCTTCAACACTCATATTTTTCTTACGTATATTTCGGATCAACCGTTCTCCGTCATCAGCTGGTGGTATCCGAGTAGGAAGATAATTGTTTCTATCTTACTTGTTTGAAATCCTTAAAACCCTAGAAATACTGAGCCATATTTTGTAACACAGACTGCAACCCCCTAATTTTTAATAATAAATATCGTTATAATTGGTACTATTATATAGCTATGTGTCTCCTCTATCCAGTGATACCAAAATAAGTACAAACATTCCCCACATAATGTTGCTATGACATCATAATGTGAGGGCGCCCATGCAAATTTGGGAAATTCTGGCTATGTATAAAAGTATAGGCAAAATTGATTTTCGGCTAAAAATTCTACGATTTTCACCGAAGTTTCTCCTCAATATAAAAGGAAATGACTATTTCAACCTACAACTCTGGCGGAAATTCGTTGCCACACCAGCACGTTCTGGTGTTAAAAGCACGCAATCGAAGCTAAATATGTGATAGTTCCGTATTATTTTGTATAATAGTTGCAAATGCACATTCAGATTACACTTGCCCCTTCCCCACCCCCCCCCATTTTCCAATGTTGGGAGACTGTAATGTAGAAATGATGACGATTTTGTCCAAATCAACATTGCAATAGGGGTGCGGGTAAGGATGTTGGCAAATTAACGCTCAGGTGTGGCAACCTTTTTCGCCAAGGTTGTCTCTGCCGAATGCAAAATATTTCATCTAAATTTCGTTTTTGTATCATAACTCAAAA